>NC_057813.1:679039509-679339509 GCF_018294505.1 Triticum aestivum | reverse complement strand
TTCTGGCCAAGGGCTTTGATGGTGCAGTGGTTCACAGACTTATGCAGTTGGTCACGGGTGGCCACACTGCGGTCTCGGTCAATGGGAACATCAGTCACTTCTTTGCCTACGGCAGGGGCCAGAGGCAGGGTGACCCGGCTTCACCCCACCTCTTCAACTTTGTGGATGACACTCTCTCCCATATTATGACTCGGGCTGCGGCAGCTGGTCACATTACTCCTGTCAGCTCCCACCTTGTCCCTATTGGCATCTCTCACTTACAATACGCGGATGATACTGCCCTAATGGTTGAATTGAATGATGCTAGTATAGCCCACCTGAAGCTCCTTCTCCTTTGCTTTGAAGCTCTCTCTAGTCTAAAGATTAATTTTTCCAAGAGTGAAGTCATTGTTACTGGGGTCTTGGACGTTGAGGCCCAAAGTGTTGCTCATCTTCTTAATTGCTCCCTAGGCTCTTTTCCATTCAAATATCTCGGCCTCTCGATCTCCCCCCACAAGCTGCTAGCTAAAGATTTTGCTCCAACTGTTACTAAGGTGGGCAACCGGGTCCTGCCGTGGAGATGTCGCTACAACACCCAAGCGGGCAAGGTCGCCCTAACCAACGCCTGCCTGTCCTCCCTCTCCATGTTCCTGATGGGCTTCTACCTCCTTTCGAGAGGGACTCATGCTGGTTTTGATAAGCATAGGGGTGCCTTTTACTGGAATTCGGCGGACAACATGCACAAATACAGGATGGTGAAATGGAAATACATCTGCAGACCTAAAAACCTTGGTGGGTTGGGTATTATTAACACGACTGTCATGAATAAATGCCTCATTTTAAAGTGGTGGTGGAAAATCATGTCTTCTGTGGAGACCCCCCTGTGGCTCACCATTCTCAAGGCTAAGTACTTCCCTACGTCGAGTCCCCTGTTTGCTTCGTCTTCTGGTGGTTCCCAATTTTTGCATCAACTCGTTAAAGTTCGCTCGATTTTCCAATCCTTGGTCAAATTTAGAGTCAGGAATGGCAAATCTACTCACTTTTGGTTAGACTGGTGGTGCGGGGAGGCCACCCTTGCGGTGTCAGTCCCGATCTTATTTTTTTACTGTTCTAATCCAGAGATCTCTATCTTTGAGCTCTCTCTAAATAATTGGGATCTAGACCTTCGTAGAACGCTATCTCTTGTAGAGTTGGAAGACTGGCATCGCCTTACTGCCTGCTTCCCCTTTGTCTCGAAAGAAGAGGACTCGGTGGTCTGGCCCCATCCTTCTTCTGGTCGCTTTTCGGTTAAGTCTGTTTATGCTAAACTTATCTCTGGCTCCCCCACTTCCAAGTTCAAGTGCATTTGGAGTGCCCGTGTCCCTCCTAAAATAAAAATTTTCCTTTGGCAAGCTTTTCATGGGAAGCTTCCCGCGGCGGACCAAATCCGGAAAAGGAACTGCCCGGGCTCAAACAGGTGCGCCTTGTGTGGGCACATTGAAAACACTGATCATATCTTCTTTCGGTGCTCTTTGGCTAAGTTTGTGTGGAGTTGTATCCGTTATTGGCTGCAAGTGGATTGGAACCCCTCGTCTTTGGTGGATCTGCGGAGATTGGCGAGCGGCCTATCTGGGGCTTCTAAAAGGGTCTTCTGGGTTGGGCTTGCAGCGATCTATTGGTCGTTGTGGACCACTAGAAACAAGTTTACCATTGAACATATCTTCCCGACTAATCCTGTTGGTTGCTTATTTAAAACTGGTGTATTCCTGCAGCAGTGGAGATCATTGATTAAGGATGCGGACCACGAGGCCTTCGACGCTATGGTGTCCAAGATTCAGGCTATGGCTTCCTCCTTGGCGCGCAGGCATCGCGAGGCGTCTTAACTCCTAGCATCTTACCTTCTTATCCTATTAGGGCTAGCCTGCGTGCCTTGACTGGCTGGGTTGCCCTGTATGCGAACTTATTCTATCTGCTTGTTCTGCTTGTCTTGCTACTGTGTGTGATTTGGTGTTGGCTGTGCTACTCTATCTAGTGGCTTTATTTATAAAGTCGGTCGTATGCCTTGTACCTAAAAAAAAGAATAGATTGGCACACACGGGAAGTAGCTAAAAAAGCCTTAGAAATTAACATTGGAATCAAAGGCTCGTGTGAGGCTGTGACGGTGAGATTAGCTGCCCGTAGAAAAGCTCATCTGATCTCAACTCATAGCTGCCTGCAAGGCTGCAATAGCCTGATTTTGTTTCTACAGCGAGTGTTGAGCATGCACAATGAGATGGAAGATGAGAATCTTGCTAGTGAGTAAGATCATGTCTAATGGCTCCACATTTTTGTACGTATTAGCTAACTTGATAGTGCTTCATGGTTGAACTGTATTTTAGTACACACACATACAAATCCATTTTGTAAACTGTGCTTATGATTCAGAATGTGGAAAAAAAGTGTGCTCTTATTTAGCCTGGCTGTCCAACTATTTCTTTCAAGCTCCGACACTGTACTCCACCATCTTTTATAGGAGTAATTACTGGTGCTAGATGTAGTTTGTTCTAGTGCTAGGTTAGTCTGTGTGGCTAGTTCTCGGCTCGCTAAGCTTGTGCTCATAAAGGATTAGTTTGTTAAGCTTGTTTATCTTAACAAGATAATACTTTGGACTCTTCTCATTAAGGTGCCAAGAAATGTTGCCACTTAACATAAAATTTCTATTATGTTGTATTAACGAGCTTAACGAACTGCGGAATGCATAAAAAGTTAGCCCAAATGGATAAGAAGTTGGCCCAAATGTCCCCGGATGAGGATCACCCCACCAATACACCACCAGCAAGGAATGGAGGTGTGGACAAAGTTGCGGCGGCTGGTTAGGGCGGCAAAATAACACAAAGTGATATGCGAAGAAACGCCCGTCTGCATGAAAGGCACTAAAAGAACAAGTGTTCTCCTACTCAGCGCATATTTGTTCCTAGTGGGCGCATATACTCTCAGGCAACATATCCCTAGTGAACCGATGGTACCGAAGGCTGTGTTGAAGGGCCTCTTGACGAACCTAAGGCTTCTGCACCAACACATACTAAGAAATCAATCTGGAAAAGATGAAGATTGTTACGCAACCAAGGTGATAGAGGGGCTCCAGTTTGTCGAGTATTGCCCCATGGATAAATGTTTGCCCTATGGAGGGGGCGCTCGATATTCGACAATAATATTTTCTACCTCTTTACTATCTAACCATCCTTCATAAGGCTATGGGCGATTTGTCAAGCCATAGAGGTCAAACTCCAGAAGTCTAACCTTATCACATGCATGTGTACAACGTGAGATCGAAGCAAGGCTAGGACAGCATGGTGAACTATGTCTGGCAAGTCATGCTTGTGAATGCGAACAAGGACAACATACTCGTGCCCTAACTTGATCATTTATGCTTGCAACATATATAGCGGACTTCGGAGGTTGATCTCATGCATAGTAACTTGTACCATTCTTTGTGCAGCGACGAACACTAGATCTTAGTCTTAATTTTATTAGGGCATGGTAGGGCCTTTATATTTGATTCAAAGAGACACCCTAACAAGGACTGGACTACACCGAAGACCATTCTGGATGATGCTTTGCACAAGTATAATCACGAAGGAATCCGCAGAATGCATAATAAGTTCACGTTCTGCACGAGCTTCTGTTGCAAGCAAGAATCACATGAGTCGTGCAAGTATACAAGCTGAATTAATGATGCATACTAGAATAAGACTTGAGAAATCCAACCATATTAAGATACATGGCAATTGTTCTTGAATGCATGACCAAGAAACTGGCAACACGTCTAGCAACCAATCAACAACCAAATAATTAACACATAGATCTTCTTCTTACCACATAAGAAACTTCAGCATAATGCATCAATAAGGGTCCACATGTGCCAGGCGTGACATGGCTAGTACTTTGTTAGTCCAGTTACTGATCAAAATTAAATAGAAAATTTGAGAGACAATGCACTGTTCCATGTCTTGTTATTGAGTCGATCATCTGCCTACTCCCAAGTTTTCACTTTCTCTTCCTTCGCTAACCACAGTGAGCTGATTCCATTTTATCCATCGTATGCCACCATCGATTTATGGGTTCCTCTCTACTATCCGCCTGCCCTGGCGAGGGGAGGGTATATGCCCCCTTGAGTCCGATCTCTAGCTGGCTTTAATTCGCGGGTGTGGCGGCACTACTTTGGAAGGTAATGGTGGTGGCATATTCAATAAATCTTCTCGGGCTCCCGTCCCATCCTATTGGTGATCATGGCAACGTTGAGGACTTAGTGTCAGTGGGTGATGTCGACAACACGGTGATGATATCCCTTTTGTCTTTATTCTCCAATCTCATCTCCATTACCGAAGTATTTGATCCTATGCCGTTAGGAGGTTTGGGAGGAACGTATACCTGAGTTTGGTCGTTGGTCCTTTTCCTCCCCGAATGCGACAACGATGACACACACCGGAAGAAAGGTGCTTCAGAGCACAAGATGCAGTTAGAGGTAGGAAGAATCAGGTGTCTCCTTCGATTTCGTCAAACAAAGGCAAAGCAAAAGTATCCCGACGAGCATTCTGAATGTTTCCGATTAGGTGCTGGCTTATTATTCGGCTCATATAGAAAATCCCACTTACGTCGCAGTGACGAATCTTGGCATGATGAGCGTTGGCCTTCGTCTCCGATGTTACTTCGACTGCGGTGACAGGTGATGAAGTGCGACGAAGGTGACCCGTGCATGGAGTTTTCAGGTCTTGTTTTTAGCGATATGTTTTCTAAGATCTTTTATGTAGTTTTATCAGGACTTTATGCTTCGTTAGAGTTTTCCATAAGCATCACTAAAAAGGAAGTTTAGAACTCTAAGAATACAACATGACACGTCCCTCTCAACTTCATGCAATGTCTCGGCCCCACCGGTTCCCGGCCGTTACGCTTGGCGGGATCTAGATTGACCGCACAGACTAACTCTAATCTTTCCCGCTCACTTTGTTTTCACTCGTGTGCACCCGTGATCAACTTTTGGTCGGTGACCCATTTATAAATCGCTCCATGCCAAGGACGCTTAACTTTGAGGTTCTTTTCGGTTGGGCTCCCAGAAAAAAGGATTGCTTATTGATATGAGTAGTCTATCATTTATATTATAATGAATAGGATCTCACATACATCCCCACTCGAAGGAACCTACGTCCTCGTTGGCCCATAGGAACGTTCCCTCTTGGCAAACATATGAGTCAAATTCGGCACCTTTGCCATGTCGTGTGCCACAACAGGCCATGCGCACATGTGCCACATGCCCGCACACCTGACCAGCACACGCCCATCTAACCCCAAGGGTTGACTCTGATACCAATTGTAATGCCCCGGTCATGGCCACCGGTTCCCAGTGGTTATTCCTGGCAGGATCTATACTGGGCCCATAGACCAATACTAGTCTTTTCTGCGCACTTTATCCTCACTTATACGCACCCGTAATCAACATTCTACTCAATCACCTATCCTCAAATCGCTCAAAGCCAAACACGCTTAAAATTCACGTTCCTTTTGGTTGGGCAACCGAAAAAGAAGTAATTCCTTATTGATATGAGTGATTTATCATTCATATTAAGTCAGGATCTTACACATCATTAGATAGATCGCGGCGCCCCATCGCTCTGCTCTTCCTTTGCGCTGCACAGTGTGGCCTGCCTGTGACGGTGACCGACCATTATGAACAGAGCACATGGCTAGGCTATCCTGCTAATTGCGAAAGTCAGATTTTTGGGAAACTAAGCATCATACTGAATTACTGATCAATCAACATCTCAGGAAAGACAGTATGTGCACAACCGAGCACTTATCCTAGAGGCTTAACCGTGATTATATTGATTACACATGGTCCATGTGCACGACATATTTTTGGTAACTCTGGCTAGAACGTTTGCGTTGTCTCGGCTGGCCAGTACGCATCCTCTCATAAATTGTTTCCTTAGTCGCAAGAAGGCCAGTAGTTGAACCATGCGTATCCTACACGTATCTTTATATATAGTTTTGGAATATCTCCAATTAAGGTTATACTAATTCCAGGATGCAAAACAAATCAATATTTAATGACCGGTGGGACCACCTAACCAAATTAAACATCACTAAAAAAAGAAAAAGAAAACTTTGGACCAAATTCACCAACCCCGGCCTTCCCATTTTCAAATTTCAACGACCTACCTAGGTTTGGCCTTTTCAACCCTAAATGCTGTTTCCTACCAACCCCCTTCTCTACTGCCCGATGGATCATGAAGCGATTTACGTTTTCCTCCGAGAGGTATATATATATATAGGGCCGACCGGGTGCCCAAACAATTCCACCACCCACAGCCAGCCTCCAGCCACCTCGCGTCTTGTCTTGTCGCCTCGTCGTCGTTCCTGGTCTCTCCACATCACGATTCAATGGCGCCCTCGACCCTGAGCCAAGGTTTGCGAAAAAGATCCTCCCATCTCCTCGCTAATCTCCTTTTATTTCGATGGAAGTGAGGTGGGAGATAGAGATTTGTTCACTTAGCAGCAGCCCACGGGAGGAGAGGTCGTTAAAAGTTGGTTCACTCTGCTCCGGGTTGGATCTGAGGCCACGAGTGGACGAAGGTATGATGGGTGGTTGTTGCCGGGGATCTGGGGCGCTCGAATTCGTTGGGAACGGTGCTTTGGTCCGTCTGTTGAAGTCTCGGGATTATTTTTGGTGGTACAGATTGGGGTGGTGACAGACAGATGGGTTCGTAGACGTAGAGTGCACGTACTGGTGTAATCCTGTGGACGACGGATTTTTCTCCCGACCTTGGTTGCCATGCTGATCCGATCTATGTAGCGGTAGCAGAGGTGGCGTTTTTAGGAAGAAATTGTTCCAAGACTAGAGTTTCCGTCTTTTTCCCGTTAGTTGGATCGGATCAGTGTAGCCAGAACTCGATTCATTCTTGTCTGAGGTCGCAAGATGATGATGGCTCCAACTGATGGCGCCGGTGTCGATTCCCTTCATCCCTGCTTGACTGAGGTGGCAAGATACATATAGGTTCTGGGTTGTTTTGGAGGCCATGATTTACAGATTTGTATTTTCTCCATGGCTTTTGGTTTTTTTTTGGGGGGGGGGGGCTAGAGGGATGGCCGGGGCGGCGGAAGACCGGCGGTGGGGGGTGGTTTAGGGGAGGGCAGGGCGGCGAGGCGGTCGCGGGAGGCGGGGGCCGGCGGTTAGCGCTGGGCTGGATCGGCGGCTGCGCGAGAGGAAGCAGAGGCAAGAGGTTGAAGATGAACGGCGTCCATTGGATCTTGATAGAACGGTTGAGACAGAAGAAGGAGAATCGACTGACCTTTTCCAAATTTCAGTCGACTGTCGCCCTGAGAACTGAGAAACACCGTTGTGACTCTCGCTGCTAGTATAATAGCAATGGACGAGTGATGCTACTTTGGCAGGAAAACCAAATCTTGGATTAATATAATCAACCGGGCATACACTACTACATTAATTAACCAGCTGCTGTATATTTGATACAGCCCACTGAGGGAAGAGTTGTGCAGTACTATCTAAATTTGTATTCATTAGTGAGATTTGGATTTTCCCACCGAGTTGCCCAACAAAAAACTACACATGTCTTGGGGGTTTGTTTCGATTTCGTATTTGGTTGATCAAATTCAGCCTCTCCTGTGGCTTTCTAGGTGGGATATACCTTCATGCTTCAACATAATCATGTTAATCTAGCACATCAACTTTTTAGGAAGCTAAAGTCTTTACAGTGAGTTCATTTTTGGAAAGTCCATATACAGAGTCTAGGAGTTTGTGTTTGCATATCGTTTCCATGGGAATGCGTGGGTGGATCCTACTGAGGGAATTCACCGAGGAATGCCATTATAGTGGTCTGTCTCTGAGGAATTGAAAGAAAAGGGTGAGATTAATTTTTGCAGTTCTAGGAATGGAAGACCGGATCTCGGATGTCGAGGAAGTGAAACTACTGGAGGATGTCAAGGACAAGATGGAAGATGGGGTGGTGGAGCCACCAGATTGGCTACCAGATGGTTGGATCATGGAGGTCAGACGTGGTGACGATGGTGTCCTCTATCGGGTATGTTATATACAACCAAATAAATGCAGAGATAAATGATATTATATATATTTAACACGTATTCATTCTTTAAAAATGGTTTTTAGTTTTAGTTTTGTTGTCTTGTTTATTGGAGATATCTAAGTTTTCTCGTTGCTTTTGTTTATTTCCAGTATTACATATCTCCAGTGTCAGGGGCCAAATTCAGGATGAAGTCTGAGGTCTTGAACTACCTTTTCTCTGAGATTGATGAGCACTACCTAGAAGCCAAGGAGTCAGCTGCTCGTAGTGTGCTTGTTGTATGTTTTTGTTAATACAATGAAGTTATTAGATATATATGTGTATACATATAACATTCCATATCCATGATCCATGTGTTGTTATATCATGATATGCAGAGGTCACATGAATGGCTTCCGAAGGGGTGGGTGATCGAGATCAGAGCGGGCGGAGAGAACATGGACAAGATGTACAAGGTAGCCTTTTCGCCTTTTCCTTGCAAGCACTCACTCTATTCACGACGAATGACTTCCTAGAACGTGTCAATCTAATCTAAGTTTTCTTTTATGATTTTTTTCATAATTACTAATTTGTCTGTATGAGTATCCAAGCCTTTAAGTGGATATTATATCATGTCATATGCGAGAAGGTATAGATGTGATTATTTAATTGGAACACAAAGTGCAACCGAAATCTATCAATGTCGCTTTGGTAGTTTCCTATCTTAAACAATTCTTATCTTTAATTGTCTATCAGCGAGGTGATGAATAAGGGTTGCCAAAGGTTCACATAGCTTTCCTCATGCGACATAACATAAACCGCAGATTATTTATTAGTCACATGAGAATAATAAATTCTATGTCCATCATTTTACTTGTATTAAGTTTACTAGACATTTTTTATCCATAAGAAAAATATTATATGTCTAGTATAACAAATAGCGGAAAATAGTAATATTAGGAAGAAATCATTTGTTGTTCAGAGTTGCTAATTCATTGGCGATTAAAAGTCATATCAATGTATGATGACATGGTAGTGTCCAAAGATGGTAGTGTCGAATGGCCGGAAAACTTTCATTTATATGTATATAATTTAGAAATTGTCACCAAAAGTGGATATATAATAACTTATGTTATTTATTAAGATTTTAAGAATTCCAAATATTCTTATATGCTCACATCCATTATATTTTTCACGAAGAGCCCTTAGTATGGTCAAGGACGATTATACATGAACATGCTTGCCAGATACATCCCCAGGTTTAGTTGATTTGCTTTGAGAACTAGTTTTGTGATGTATTTTTGGTCTCTTCTCTCCCCCTCTCCCTGTGTGTGTCTGTGTAAGGTTACTTCACACACGTGTGTACAACTTTTATTTATCACTATTATGATTGCTACTACCAAGCGGCAAGCCTATTAAGCTATGCAAGAAAAACAACCAATAATTAGAGTTAGCTACCTTCATTAGCCTCATAAAAAGAATTATTAAAAATGTCAAGCAAATAATTTACTCATGTCAAGCAATAACTTTAATTTGATTGTCAATTCTCGTATGGTTTTTATTTTGCAGTTTTATGTTTACTCGGCACTTGGAGTACGAGTATTTTGTAAAGAAGATGTGCTACTATATGTTAAGGAAATGAAGATCGCCAATTGTGATACAAATGGACAATGCGACACTAACTCTCGAGAAAATGTGTATTTCTTGCTATCACTAAATAAATAGTAATTTATATATACAATGATTTGACTTTCCAAAGCTAATATGGTTCCTTATTTATAGATCCTTGCAGAAGTGGAGTTCAACCCATTTGGGCTGCCACATGGTTGGGTGAAAGAACTGGTATACAGAAAAACATTGGAAGGAATAAGGAAAGACCCGGTACATAAAAACAAAACCAAAATCACTCTATTTTTATTTGATTAAATCCTTTCATAGTCCTAATCATTATTACTTATGCAGTACTACACGGACCCTGTCAATCAATATGTATTCAGGACATTAACGTCTGCAGTTCGCTACCTTGAAACGGGAAAAGTTACAAAACGTGCTTTTTTTCCAAGGACAAGTGTCCACGAACTGTACAATTTTGAGAAGTCTGCGGATCTGGTAACTGAGCATTTCAACATTTTGTATTATCACTAATTGTCGTACATCATTGTTTCTTCTCAAAGTTATGTTTCATTTTAAGAACTTCACTTGTCTTAGTACAAAATGCATTTGTTAACTATTAGCAATTATACTTTCTAAAATTAAATATATATTTTGGGCATGTGTCATATTAGAACAAACTACCATTCAAATTGTTCTTGAAATAATTAGACCGGTTAGTCATGAACAATTAGATCAGTAAGAACAACTTAAATAGGATTTCAGCATAGTTTCAATATTTTTCGTGTTATTCTACAAATAATTAGACCATTTTGACCAGCTTAAATAGGATTGTAGGATCTCCACTTGTCTTAGGAAAACATGTATTTGTAGGTTCTTTACATGATTGATACTAATTAATTAATTATTTGATTTCTATTATTGAATTAGGGTCATAGTGATAATGCTATTTAATTCTCGTCGATTCCATCCTTGGGCCTCTCATTATGTAGGAATTTATGCGATCACTCTAATTTCACCTTATCATTTAATCGTGCAAGATTGATGTATGATTATTGTAGTTGTCATATGCGACACATGTGCTATATCCAAATGATTGCCCTTGCATTTTTTTGGAATCCTCAAATTTTGGACTTGCCTTCCCATTATATAAATGTGTATGTTCCTCGAACAATTCTATAAGATCATTTGTCTATAAACCTATTAGACAAGAATTTATATCTTAGGACCACACCAAATATGGAACATTTTGGTTGTACAACGCATATGTATGCACCTTATTATTTTCTTTAATTGTTTGTCATAGGTTGCAATATAATAGAATGGTATGTCGTTTTCCTACTGTGTGCATCTTAATGTTCCTCTTTTTTTTAAGTAGACACTGAATCTTTGCATAAGAAATGCCTTCGGTCTACCTATACGTTAGACCATACTTCGAAACGAGCATTGTTTAGTTTTCTTTCACTAGTGTGTCAATTCTTTTATGCAACTTTGTAGAGCATATAGACTTAAATACTTGATAACATAATGTGGTGGCTTAAAATAGCACAATTTTTAAAGCATATGTTTCTTATGTAGTTTGTGTTATGATATTTTGTACACCCTCCGTTCCTAAATATTTGTCTCTTTAGAGATTTTAAATGGTCTACCACATACGGATGTATATAGACATATTTTAGAGTGTAGATTCACTCATTTTGCTTCGTATGTAGTCACTTTTTGAAATCTCTAGAAAGACAAATATTTAGGAACGGAGGGAGTATATCATACATAATTAGTTAAAAAACGTGTCCAACTATTTGAACCGTTAGGTTTGTCAAGAAATGGATTGCATTAACATTGTTAAACATTAAAAAATATAATAAATTAATTAATTATGTTTATGGATATTGACATTTTTATTTAATTGTTTCTTTTTGCAGCATGAGTGTTTGCGCAAAAGGCTGACAAAAAATGTGATGACTGGTACAACACATGCAACTCCGTCGAGACCTAGAAGATCAAAAAGTGTGGAAAGGATAAATCTCAATGAGAAAAAAATATATCTCTGTAAGTTCCTCATGCCATCATTGCTCTGATAGTTATATATACATGCATGTGTAGCGATTTTCTCCCTTTAGGTTCTACCATCCAATCTAGTCAAGTTACCATAAATACTTTACACGTGTTAATGAGGAGGAATAGAAATAGCAGTTGCTAGCATAAAATACATTAGAAATAGATAAATGAGGAAAACATATACTCATGCATACTACTACATAAACTTGGGAAACTTAATTTTGGTTGTATACTTATATGCATTCCTATGTTGTATGTGAGATTGCTTTAATTACCCGAGAGTGTTTACATTTGTTTTCTCTTGTGATGTCTTGGGAAGTCCATTAGTTACCTAAGCAAAAATTAAAGCTTTTTCAAGTTGCTTAATGTCTTTGTACGCAATTTTCCCGAGCTTTGGAAAGCGTTGAATATACCTTGAGTTATATAACTAAATATATGTATGACATACATATGTTATCTTCATGTGAGGTTTACAAACTGAACACTAACAACTGAATCAAACATGGATCTTTTAGTCGATTTGACACTTTTAAACATGAATGTTCAAGTACACTTGCAAGCAATTGTGTAATTAGTTTTTAGTAGTACAATTTTTTTTAGTTTTTCTTGAAAACCATTTTGGATGCATATTTAAAACTTAAATGGGCATATTAAGATATACTCCCTCTATTCCTAAATATAAGTCCCTTTAGAGATTCCAATGTGACCTATATATGAAACAAAATGAGTGAATCTACACCCTAAAATATGTCTATATACATTCGTATGTAATCCCTATTGAAATCTCTAAAATTACATATATTTAAAAATGGAGGGAGTATGTACTATTGCCCATCCGCTCCTAATGTACATTGCTTGTACTTTTTGCCGAAAAGCGTGAAAACTAATAAAAATCCTTAGAATTTCTTTGAAAAATTATAGAACGCACAAGGCTATAATAAATGGAGCTATTCTAAGGATTGTATTTGTATTTCCTTCGTAATGACTTGTATTTTATTTGTTATAGACGAGGACAGCAACACCTCTACGGACTTAGATTCACCAGATGAGAACCATCAAATCAGGAAGAGAAACTTTAAGGCTAAAGGGAAAGAAACATACTCCTCCAAAACTCTAAGGCGTCCGAGAGGGAGGCCATCCAAAGTAGCGAAGGAAACTGTTGGAGACATATCGGCGGAAGAAGAATAGATGATGAAAACGTAAAATGGCTAGGTTTAAAATGGAAAACAAACATGGGACTAGGCAGTGAAGAAATGGTTGGCACGTTGAACCGGGATCTGGACTATGGAAAGCACCAATGGAAGTTACAAGTAATATTTGGCCATAATTTTGTATTTTTTTGTTTGAATATTTAGTACAAAATTTAGCAGGTTTTTAGATTAAAAGGGTGATACGACCCCCTAGACTTAATTGGTTTGAATGATGGCTGAACACTTCAAAAAGTTATCCAGATTGTTTGTGCTAATATTTTTCCTACAATGATAGTTTTTATTTACTCCAAGCATCATATCATGGAATTAAATACAAATGAATAGTGTCCACACTTGAATCTATGTAATAATCTGCACACGACCATGAAAGATAAAGCCAAAGTGTAATGGTTGGAGATAGAAGACCCCTCAAAAAAAAAAACTGCCCGTGCAACTTGTTAGCTCTCTCATGAAGCTCATTCATTTTCACGAGTTGGTACGGTCTAGCTTTTGGATTGAAACACTGTGTGAACGGCACCCACACATAAATAACAAATATTTGCAACCCAACACGCAAGAGGGGTTGTCAATCTCATTCTCATGATCTCATCTACTACTAGATGCCTATGATTTGTCCCATGACCTGGGGTTGGGCTCCAAGACGAGCGACGCGTAGATGAGCTCGTTCCACGCGTCTGGCACGCCGGGGAGGCACCAGTGGCTGCAGTCCTCCTTCCTCCTCTTGTCCGGCGCCACGCCGTACAGCGACGGGTGGGCGTCCTTGCGGAAGCTGGTGAGCCTTGTCACATTGAGCAGCCGCACGGGGAACCGCATCCGGGCCACCACCTCGTCCACGATCCGCATCTTGAAGGCTAAAGGGAAAGAAACATACCCCTCCAAAACTATAAGGCGTCCGAGAGGGAGGCCATCCAAAGTAGCGAAGGAAACTAATGGAGACATATCTGTGGAAGAAGAATAGATGATGAAAACGTAAAATGGCCAGGTCTAAAATGGAAAACAAACATGGGACTAGGCAGTGAAGAAATGGTTGGCACGTTGAACCGGGATCTGGACTATGGAAAGCACCAATGGAAGTTACAAGTAATATTTGGCCATAATTTTGTATTGTTTTTGTTTGAATTTTTGGTACAAAATTTAGCCGGTTTTTAGATTAAAAAGGTGATAGGACCTGCTAGACTTAATTGGTTTGAATGATGGCCGAACACTTCAAAAAGTTATCCAAATTTTTTGTGCTAATATTTTTCCTACAATGATAGTTTTTATTTACTCCAAGCATCATATCATGGAACTAAATACAAATGAATAGAGTCCACACTTGAACTCTATGTAATAATCTGCACACGACCATGAAAGATAAAGCCAAAGTGTAATGGTTGGAGATAGAAGGCCCAATAAAAAGAAAAATACAATCAAAGGTTGTGAAAGGCCAATCCAAAGATCAAATCATCATCATTATTGACAAGAATATCCTTTATTTCATCTACAAATACAAAGACAATGTGTACATCTGCAAATGGCACACAGGGTTGTTGAGATTGCATACTACCACCGGTGGCAAGAAATGTGGCCACCTAACGTAAAATGTGTGTTATGTTATATTAATGAGTTTAACGACCTGTTCGTGAAACTTGTTAGCTCTCTCATGAAGCTCATTCATTTTCACGAGTTGGTACGGTCTAGTTTTTGGATTGAAACACTGTGTGAACGGCACCCACACATAAATAACAAATACTTGCAACCCAACGCACAAGAGGGGTTGTCAATCTCATTCTCATGATCTCATCTACTACTAGATGCCTATAATTTGTCCCATGACCTGGGGTTGGGCTCCAAGACGAGCGACGCGTAGATGAGCTCGTTCCACGCGTCGGGCACGCCGGGTAGGCACCAGTGGCTGCAGTCCTCCTTCCTCCTCTTGTCCGGCGCCACGCCGTAGAGCGACGGGTGGCCGTCCTTGCGGAAGCTGGTGAGCCTCGTGACGTTGAGCAGCCGCACGGGGAACCGCATCCGGGCCACCACCTCGTCCACGATCCGCATCTTCTCCGGGTAGCTGTCCACCACGGCCCCCCTGAACGCCGGCTCCGTCTCCCCGCTGCAGGAGCCGCCCGAGTCCCACTCCCCTCCCCTGAAATGCGCCGTGGAGTATCCCCGGTAGAAGACGACGCTCTTGCTGGGGTCCATGTTCTTGTCGATCCCAGTGCGCCCATGTCTGGAGGGCTCTCCGGTAGGCTTCCGTGGAGTTGAACTGGGGGTACAGCGTGTCGCCTTCCATGTAGTAGTTGGTGCTGCATGCAGTGCACACACACATTGTTCATCTGCAGAGGAGCAAATCAATGGACGGAGTGGTGGCATCTCAGGCGGCGCGTGACGTACCCCCTGGCCGTCTTGCCGTGCGTCCACCAGTGGCCGGTGTTGAAGACGAGGACGTCGGCCTTCTTCCACCGGCCGGCCGTCTTGTCGATGCGGTCGATCTGGAGGGTCGGGTTGGAGTTGCCCTGCCGGTTCAGCCGCAACCCTTCCCGGACAAGGAAATGCGACCGCACGAACTCCACCGTGCAGTTAAAATCCTACAATAATCCCATCGTTCAAGCTTCGACCAATGGAGCTTGATTGATTGACTGCGCCATGGAGTTTACCAGGAACATGAAGACGAAGTAACCGCGGCCCTTGGAGATCCGGTACCCGTGGGTCTCGAACATCCTGGACTTGTCGGGGAGCGCCGCCCGGAGGATGCAGAGCATGGACTCGAACTGGTTCCGGTTCATGGAGTCGCCCACCAGCATCAGCCGCCGCCCGCGAAGCCTCGACAGGAGGTCCGTCGCATTGAACCTGGGGAGCCGGCACCGGCGCGGCGCCCAGCGCCACCGCGTGTACCCGGCGTCCGGCCGCCCGTTGGACGCGCATGCGTACGCCTCGTCCACGTACGGGCACGTGCCCGGCACGTACAGCGGCCGCGTCGGCTCCTCGTCGTCGTCCGGGACCCACGTCCCGTCGTAGATGTCGCACCGTTCGGATGTCTCGCGGCCGGCTGCCTTGGGCGGCGGTGTGGGACGTGGGAGAGGTGACGCCGTCCGTGTCAGCGGCCGCGGCGGCGGTGGAGAAGGTGACGACGTCGCTTGTGCCGGCGGGGGTGGCGTTTGTGCCGTCCGTGGCGGTGGTGACGGATGCGAGACGCGGATGGACGGGAGCCAGGAGAGGCGATGGGAGGACAGAGCGTGCGGGGAGGTGGCAGAGGGGCGGAGCAGGAGGAGGAGGGGGAGGGTGAGCAGGAGCAGGAACGGAACGGAGACGAAGGCGGCGAGCGGGAGCACGATCGAGCAACCAGAGGCACACGGCCCGGATGGAGCATGGGCCCGGTGGAAGGCGGAACCATCAAACAGTTTCGTAGGATTATCGATCTTAATACGGGCCGAGCTGCAGAAAATACGATAAGATGGGCTGACTTGGTCTTCCGTCCTACAAATGGTTTTTTTCTCTTTCGGGGAGTTGTGCTTCCAGCTGACCACTGCACTTGTTTCTAAAAAAATATATATATAATAAAGCTGACCACTGCACTTCCCTCCCCACAAAAAAAGCTGATCACTACACTATCTTCAGAAAAAGAAACTGACCACTGCAATGGAAAAACGGGAGGTCTTGATGTCCATTTCATCTCGCCGCGAGATCAGTTTGCTGTTGTGTGCACCAAGCCGGCTACCCAACAGATTTTACACCGATTTCGTTTGCCTGAAATCTTATTCGTGCACGCGCACGATCTTGGTTAAACAAGCGGCCGCACGCTGGCCGCTCGATCAACGCAAATCCATCATCCCACGAGCGCAGGTGCTATCTGGTCGGAGTCGATCTCTTCGCTACCTTCTCTCTAGAAAAAAAGGCTTATCCTTGTCCTCTTTCCCTCGTCTGCATCGAATCTGGCGAAGAAGCCACGGCTGCGTCGCCCGGAAGGTCGAGGCAAGGCGGCGGACCGAACGAGCCTGGAGAGCAGATCATCAGGGAGCCGGACCAGCGGCGCCGCCGTCTCCTCCCTCCTCTTTCTTGGAGTTGAAGCAAGTGTTTCCCAGCCACCGCAGTCGGAAAGGGCTGCCGCGCTCCTCCTACCGGCGCTGCGGCTACGCGCTCGGCCGCCGTTCTCAAGGAAGGTGTCCTCGTGCCGCTGGCCGCCGTCGTTGTCGAAAGAAGTGGACTCGATCTTTTAGGTGAAGATGTTGGTGGAGGACCTGCTGAGTAGCGCTCGTGGTCGTCCTCCTCTGGTTGCTTGTGGATGGAGGCCAAGGTGGTCGTCGCGTCGGAGCAGGCGATACGAAGGCGGTGGGTGGGACGACGACGAAGTCTCGAAAGGTGTTTGTAATTTAGTCTAGTTGCACACACACAGATGTTTAGTTGGCAGGACACTAGTTGCACACACATATATGGGCAATTGACGCGGCAATGTAGTCTAGTTGCACACACATTGATATTTAGTTGGCAGGACTAGTTACACACATATGCTCAGTTGGCGCGGCAATGTAGTCTAGTTGCACACACATTGATATTTAGTTGGCAGGACTAGTTACACACATATGCTCAGTTGGCACGGTAATGTAGTCTAGTTGCACACACATTGATGTTTAGTGGTGGGACTTGGCACACATATATGCTCAGTTGACGTGACAATGTAGTCTAGTTGCAGACACATTGATGTTTAGTTGGCAGGACTATTGGCACACACATATGCTCAGTTGGCGCGGCAATGTAGTCTAGTTGCACACACATTGATGTTTATTTGGTAGGACTAGTTACACACACATATGCTCAGTTGGCGCGGCAAATGTAATCTAGTTGAACATACATTGATGTTTAGTTGACAGGACTAGGTACACACACACATATGCTCAGTTGGCGCGGCAATACAGTCTAGTTGCACACACATTGATATTTAGTTGACAGGAAGACTAGTTCGTCGAAACATGCCCATGCGGGGTCTATTTTTTAAGAGCATGTCGCGAGGGTTTCAGCGATGAAAACGAATCTGGATTTCGACACGCGATTTAAAAGATGTGTTTTATAATTTTGAAAACCAAATATTAATGCACAAGAGACGAACATAAGGAACATTAATGCAACGGCATGCAGATATCATCACGTGAGAAGAGACCACATAGGATGATTAATTAGCCATGTCCGTTTAGAACTTTTGAATTACAGTAATTTTGCCTTTTTAATATGGGCAGTGCTAGGGATCAGACTATTGATCCCTTGCCTCCCATCAGACCAGTGCATGTCCGCAGGATGAGGAGTATGATGACCGTCAGATTTGATAGTACAGACCCCACGCATCGTGTGTTGGATTGCTTAATTAAAGTGTGCTTCCATTAGTTACGGGATTTGTGCACTAATTGCGTCTAATTTGTTGCCTAATAACTACTCGTGATTTGCTTTTGTTTCCAAGAAACAAATATTTTTTTTGGCAGTTGCATTACTGTACAAGGAAACATTATTTTAAATTGTGATGTGACAAATATAAAATAACTATTTTGGTAGATGCATTTTTTCATGGCAAGTTTGAATAGAAGCATTATTTTTCATCGATGGAAGCACCCCTGTCACGCTGTGATGGAAAAATATTGTCCAATCATAGAGGCATTACTTTTTATCGATGGAAGCACCCGTTCACGTGGTGATGGAAACATATTATCCAATCATTTGATAGAAATCCTTTTTTTTTGCATCAATGGAAGCATTATTTCTACGAAGAAGCATTGTTTAGTTGCTTTGGAAACATTATTTGGTGTACCAAAAATGATATTCACATTTGATAGAAACATTCGCTTCGCCGAAAGAATCGTCCGGAAACAAAAATCAAGAATATACACTGCCTGAGAATTCATCTGATACAAACATTATATAATTCTGTTTACGACAAAAATACTAATTTCACTTATGCATAGTTGGCTTCGCTGTATCTTTTGAATTAGCTAATCATAGGAGAGCTCCGCGGATGTGACGAGTTCTTCCTCAACAAGGTAGCGTCCAATAAGAAGTGATGGCTGGTCCAACGCACTCAACACTATTAGCATTGTGTTTGAAATCAAAGAGGCGCTGCTGAATCGGGTGGGAAAAATGTTTGTACATGGAAACACAAAAAACAAGCATTGAAGCAGAATGCATGTAAATAATGTAACTGAAAGAAGACTCGCCGGTATTGGTTAAATCACTCACTTGATCGAACCAAATGTGTAGAAGCACACATTAGCAATGCTTGAAGCCGGGATGCACTACAATGGAAACATCTATAAGAAATTTTTAGAAGCATCTTGTATGTTTTTCAAGGAAACATCAATGAGAAACAATGAAGCATACATTGGTAGTGGTTCAAACAAAAAAAATATACGAAAAAGAAAAATGTATGAACAATAATTTTATGAAAAGAAGCAGCATTGCCGTGGCTGTAGCACAAACTAATATTGGTTAAAGCAGTTGAGGTGTGATTCAGAAGCACAATTTGCAGGAACCATGAAAATATGCTGTATACATATGATTCATCTTTAATGGAAGCATATTACACTCAAATTGAAACATATTTTCCAGCCCAAAGAAACATAGCTGAATGAAAAAGGAAAATGAAAGGAGAGGTCAATGAATATAATAAGTGTCATTTGAAAGCATGGAATTTTGAAATTAGAACAAATGAATATGAAGCATGAAAAGAGTGGTCCGGGTGATGAATTGTTGAGTAGGATGCTGGAAGAATATAAATTGAAGTGGGAATGAAAGAAAGTAGCTACCAACATGCATATGCAAGTTTCTGCCAACTATAAATGGAAATTCAAAAACAACGGTTGAAGCATTTTAAGGAAAAATTATCTATACATTTGTAGTATACTTTGAAAGCTCCATATATAGGAAGCGTGTAAAGGTTGCTATCTCAACAATAGAAGTATTTGCAGTATACTTTGGAAGCTCCATATATTATTTCATGGAAACTTTATCACGTAGAGCAAAATCTATGTACAGTGGAAGCATCGTTAAATTGCTTCCAAGGACCATTAAGACGGAGCATTGGTTTGAGACAAAACAGAACTATTGCTTACAAAGAAACAAGAATACGCATCCAAAAAAAATAAATCAGAAATTGCTTTCATAAAACAAAACGCAGCATCTAGGCACAGTTCAAACACCACTGGGCCGATGGTCACCCTGCTTTGTTTCAATGTTTGTCGTGCTTCATTGTGATTGTGATCGTGCTTCTGTTTGATGGCGGACGTGCATCCTTCCAATGCTGGCCGTGCATGGTTGTCGTGCTTCCTACCAATATTGGCCATGCTTCTTTGTGATGGTAGTTGTGCTTCGTTCCTATGGTGGGCGTGCTTCCGTCTATAGCCATGGTTATTAGCGTCATTATAAAGGATTGGATGGATGGAGCGGCGCTGCGACAACGATGCACCATTAGCCGAGACCTCCTGTACTGCAAAGTAAGACATCTGAATATTAATTAAAACTAGGTCGGCCGAGGATGGGAGGCACGGTTAGGTGAAACCGTGAAACCAGCCGGCGTGCTCACATTGTTGTGATGGCGCTCGAGGTGAAGGAAGCATTCTCCCGTCGTTTGGTGATTGCCTGATGCATATTCATCCTCCCTGCTGGGATGGGCATCACCGACACCTACTAATCAATCACATAAGAATCAGGCATAAGCGAATTAAATCATTGTGACTTGACCAGCAAAATCAACGAGGAACACACATTGGAATCAGCTCCCACTGTGACATGACCGCGCTCACCGTGCCAAGGGATCGGCCATCAAATTTCTCTCACGGTCGTCGGTGCCCGCTCTCGTTGGCCTTGGCGGATCACTCTCGCGGTGCTGTGGAGAATAAGCACCGCCGCAGATCATGGCCATGAGTGTCGTGAAGAATTAGCACCTCGGTAGATCGGTGGACAAGACGTTGTGGTGGGGAGGAGTAGGGGAAGGGGGCTGACCCGTGAGGTTGCATGCTGCTCGATGACGACGGGAGATGGAGGCGGGGAGTAGTGCAAGGCGGCGGTGGAAGGGGATCTGGGCGAGGCGACCTCAGGGCTGTGCGTGCAGTTGAATCGGGAGGGACATGGGGCAAGAGATTTGGGAGAGGTTACATGCGGGGGTTACGGGAGGTTAATTCCCGGTAGACTGGATTTCCTTTTTCTTTTTTATTACATATACGAAGCACATCTTTGAGCGTCAGATTCAAATTGAATCAACGGTCGTCGATTAGTCTGACGTTCGTTCTTCTACCAGACTATAGATAGAAAGTGTCTCCCTTTTAATATGCAGTATGGACTAGACGTGCTGCCTTTCTTTTCCTTTCCTGAGACCACGGGCCGGCCGCTCGGAGCGCTACCGAGCTCCCGGCCGCCAGGTAGACGTGCCCTTTCGTTTGACCTCCCCTCTCACGTACATTGCCTCCCCCATCATTTTTTTCTATCCCACCAGCCTTCTTTTCCCGTCCCGCAAAGAAAATCAATTCGACCTGAGCAACCGAGCCGCTTCTTTCCTCTACTTCCCTCGCACGGCTTCCTTGCGCTGCAGCCACATAGGACCTCCTCTACCAGCCCAGCTTCCTGCCGCTCTGCCCTCCGCCCTCGTCCCTCCCTCTTGCTCGCTCGCCTGATATGTCTCCCGCGTATATATAATTTTTTATTGTTTCATTCAATTATGTTGTCAATCCTGGATTCTTTGTATGCATTTTTATGCTATTTGATATCAAATTTTAGGACTAACCTATTAACGCAGTGCCCAGTGCAAGTTTTTATTTCTTGCTTTTCAGAAAATCAATACCAAACAAACTCCAAACATGATAAAACTTTACAACGATCTTTTCTGGACCAGAAGGGACCCTAGAAGGTTCGGCAGGAGGCCAAAAGACCTACGGGAGAGCCACAAGCTCGCAGGGCGTGCCCCCTGAGCTCGTGGGCCCCATGCATGTCCGTTTTACCTAATTCCACCTCTATAAATTCACATATATTTCCAAACCTAAAGAGAGCCACCCGAAAGACTTTTTCCGCCGCCGCAATCTTCTATTCTTCCGCGATCCCATCTGGAAGTCTTTTTCGATACTTTGCCAGAGGGGGAATCGATCACGAAGGGCTTCTACATCATCCTTGTCGCCTTCTGATGATACGTGAGTAGTTGACCACAGACCCATGAGTCCATAGCTAGTAGCTAGATGTTTTTCTCTCTCTTTTTGTTCTTCAATATCATGTTTTCCTTGATCTTCTTGGAGTTCTATCCGATGTAATCTTCTTTTGCGGTGTGTTTGTTGGGACCCGATGAATTATGGATTTATAATCAGATTATTCATAGAAAGTAATTGAGTCTTTTCCGAACATTATTATGCATGATTGTTATTTGTATTTTGTCTCCAATTTATCCGTTCGGTTTGGCCAACTAGATTGATTTATCTTAAGTGGGAGAGGTGTTTTGCAATGGGTTCAATCTTGTAGTAGGCTCCATCAGGGTAGTAGTAGTCGGCGGCTGGATCGGCTGGTTCTTGGGCTCCGTCATCTGAATTCAGCAATTGGGTATAGGGGAAAAGAGGTAGCAAAGCAACCATGAGTACTCATCCAAAGTCCTCGCAAGACCTACATCAGATCTATACTAAGTATGCATCAATATCAAAGAATGGGCTATATCTTTAGACTACACCGTAGAAATGCCAGAATAAAAGGGAAGGCCTAGCCTACCGAAGACTAGCATCTTGCAGCGTCTTGCAACATTAGAAGAGTGCAGATTAGCTAACGTAATTAATAAGTATGTAGTAGCAATGCCCAGAGATCCTTCCTCGACTCCCTGCGAGAAAGCGATCCCGGATCCATCATATCCATTTAGTGTCACAAGTATCTAGTTCTAGTTGTAATAGATCGGGATACAACTCTGAGCGTCTGTTACCGTGGACACGTCTATTCGAATAGTTATACTCCCTCCATCCGAAAATACTTGTCGGAGAAATGCATAAAAGTGGATGTATCTAGAACTAAAATACGTCTAGATACATTCATTCCTCCGACAAGTATTTTCGGACGGAGGGAGTACTTCCCTACCAGGGTGCACCAACTTACCCAACATGCTCGATTAACTTCAGTCGGACACACTGTTTGGGTCATGCCCGACCTCGGCTGATCGACACACCGTATGTGAAGGAAATATGCCCTAGAGGCAATAATAAAGTTGTTATTTATATTTTCTTATATCATGATAAATGTTTATTATTCACGCTAGAATTGTATGAACCGAAAACTTAGTACATGTGTGAACACATAGACAAAACAAAGAGTCCCTAGTATGCCTCTACTTGACTAGCTCGTTAATCAAAGATGGTTATGTTTCCTGACCATAGATATGTATTGTCATTTGATGAACGAGATCACATCATTAGAGAATGATGTGATGGACAAGACTCATCTGTTTGCTTAGCATAATGATTGTTAAGTTTTATTGCTATTGCTTTCTTCATGACTTATACATGTTCCTCTGACTATGAGATTTTGGAACTCCCGAATAACGAGGAACACCTTATGTGCTATCAAACATCACAACGTAACTGGGTGATTATAAAGATGCTCTACAGGTGTCTCCGAAGGTGTTTGTTGGGTTGACATAGATCGAGATTAGGATTTGTCACTCCGTGTATCGGAGAGATATCTCTGGGCCCTCTCGGGGATGCTCATCACTATAAGCGTTGCAAGCGATATGACTAATGAGTTAGTTACGGGATGATGCATTACAAAACAAGTAAAGAGACTTGTCGGTAACGAGATTGAACTAGGTATGAGGATACCGCCGATCGAATCTCGGGCAAGTAACATACCGATGACAAAGGGAATAACATATGTTGTTATGCGGTTTGACCGATAAAGATCTTCGTAGAATATGTATGAACCAATATGAGCATCCAGGTTCCGCTATTGGTTATTGACCGGAGATGTATCTCGGTCATGTCTACATAGTTCTCGAACCCTTAGGGTGTGCACGCTTAACGTTCGATGACGATTTGTATTATGAGTTATGTGTTTTGGTGACCGAAGTTTGTTCAGAGTCCCGAATGAGATCACAGACATGACAAGGAGTCTCTAAATGTTTGAGAGGTAAAGTTTGATACATTGGAAGGTTACATTCGGACACCAGAATGGTTTCAGGAAGTTTCGGATAAGTTTCGGAGTACCGAGGGGTTATCGGAACCCCCCCGAGAAAGTTAATGGGCCACCTGGGCCTTAGTGGAGAAGAGAGGGCCGGCCATAGGAGGTGGCGTGCGCCGCCCCTTGCCAATCCGAATTGGACAGGGGGTAGGGGCGGCGCCCCCCCTTTCCCTCTCCTACTCCCTCTCCCTTTCCCTCCATGGCGCGCCCCCTGGTGGCCAGCCTCCTCCCCCCTCCTTTATATACGGGGGCAGGGGGCACCCCAAAGGCACAACATTGTATTAGCCGTGTGCGGTGCTCCCCTCCACCGTTTACTTCTCTGATTTTATCATTGTAGTGCTTAGGCGAAGCCCTGCGCAGATCACATCACCAACCCCGTCACCACATCGTCGTGCTGACGAAACTCTCCCTCGACCCTCTGCTGGATCAAGAGTTCAAGGGGCGTCATTGAGCTGAACGCGTGCTGAACTCGGAGGTGTCGTACGTTCGGTACTAGATCGGTTGGATCGTGAAGATGTTCGACTACATCAACCGGGTTAACCTAACGCTTCCACTTTCAGTCTACGAGGGTACGTGGACACACTCTCCCCCTCTCGTTGCTATGCATCTCCTAGATAGATCTTGTGTGAGCGTATGAATTTTTTTGAAATTGCATGCTGCGTTCCCCAACAGTGGCATCCGAGCCAGGTATATGTGTAGATGATATGCATGAGTAGAACACAAAGAGTTGTGGGCGATAATAGTCATACTGCTTACCACCAACATCTTACTTTGATTCAGCAGTATTGTTGGATGAAGCGGTCCGGACTAACATTACATTTCCATGTTCATGAGACCGGTTCTACCGACGTCCTTTGCACACAGGTGGCTGGCGGGCGTCTGTTTCTCCAACTTTAGTTGAATCGAGTTTGACTACGGCCAGTCCTTGTTGAATGTTAAAACAACAGACTTGATTAAAAATTGTTGTAGTTTTTGATGCGTAGGTAAGAACGGTTCTTGCTAGAAGCCCGTAGCAGCCACGTAAAACTTGCAACAACAAAGTAGAGGAGGTCTAACTTGTTTTTGCAGGGCATGTTGTGATGTGATATGGTCAAGACATGATGTGATATAAGTTATTGTATGATATGATCATGTTTTGTAAAAGTTATCGGCAACTGGCAGGAGCCTTATGGTTGTCGCTTTATTGTATGAAATACAATCACCATGTAATTGCTTTACTTTATCACTAAGCGGTAGCGATAGTCGTAGAAGCAACAGTTGGCAAGACGACAACGATGCTACGATAGAGATCAAGGTGTCAAGCCGGTGACAATGGCGGTGCTTTGAAGATAGAGATCAAAGGCACAAGATGATAACGGCCAGATCATGTCACATATTTTTATTGCATGTTATGTTTATCTTTTATGCATCTTATTTTGCTTAGTACGGCGGTAGCATTATAAGATGATCCCTCACTAAATTTCAAGGTATAAGTGTTCTCTCTGAGTATGCACCGTTGCTACAGTTCGTCATGCCGAGACACCACGTGATGATCGGGTCTGATAAGCTCTACGTTCACATACAACAGGTGCAAGCCAGTTTTGCACGTGTAGAATACTCGGGTTAAACTTGATAAGCCTAGCATATGCAGATATGGCCTCGGAACAGTGAAACCGAAAGGTCGAACATGAATCATATAGTAGATATGATCAACATAGAGATGTTCACCATTGAAAACTACTCCATCTCACGTGATGATCGGACATGGTTTAGTTAATATGGATCACATGATCATTTAGATGACTAGAGGGATGTCTATCTAAGTGGGAGTTCTTTAGTAATATGATTAATTAAACTTAAATTTATCATTAACTTAGTCGTGATAGTTTTTTCATATCTATTTTGTTGTAGATCAATGGCCCGTGCTACTGTTCCCTTGAATTTTAAAGCGTTTCTAGAGAAAGCTAAGTTGAAAGATGATGGTAGCAATTACATGGACTCGGTCCGTAACTTGAGGATAATCCTCATAGCTACACAGAAGAATTATGTCCTTGAAGCACCGCTAGGTGCAATGCCCACTGCAGGAGAAGATGCTGATGTTATGAACGTCTGACAAGCTCGATCTGATGACTACTTGATAGTTAAGTGTGCCATGCTTTACGACTTAGAAGCGGGACTTCAAAGACGTTTTGAACGTCATGGAGCATATGAGATGTTCCAAGAGTTGAAGTTAATATTTCAAGCAAACACCCGAGTTGAGAGATATGAAGTCTCCAACAAGTTTTGTAGCTGCGAGATGGAGGATAATAGTTCTGTAAGTGAACACATACTCAGAATGTCTGGGTACCATAACCACTTGACTCAGCTGGGAGTTAATCTTCCTGATGATAGTGTCATTGACAGAGTTATTCAATCGCTGCCACCAAGCTATAAATGCTTCGTGATGAACTATAATATGCAAGGGATGGAAAAGACAATTCCCGAGCTCTTCGCAATGCTAAAGGCTGAGGAGATAGAAATCAAGAAGGAGCATCAAGTGTTGATGGTTAACAAGACCACTAGTTTCAAGGAAAAGGGCAAAGGGAAGAAGGGGAACTTCAAGAAGAATAGCAAGCAAGTTTCTACTCCCAGGAAGAAACCCAAGTCCTGACCTAAGCCTGAAACTGAGTGCTTCTACTTCAAAGGGACTGGTCAGTGGAAGCGGAACTGCCCCAAGTATTTGGCGGATAAGAAGGATGGCAAAGTGAAAGGTATATTTGATATACATGTTATTGATGTGTACCTTACTAATGCTCGTAGTAGCGCCTGGGTATTTGATACTGGTTCTGTTGCTCATATTTGCAGCTCGAAATAGGGGCTACGGTTTAAACGAAAATTGGCTAAGGACGAGGTGACAATGCGCGTCGGAAATGGTTCCATGGTCTATGTGATCGCCGTCGGCACGCTACCTCTTCATCTACCTTCAAGATTAGTTTTAGACCTGAATAATTTTTATTTGATGCCAGCGTTAAGCATGAACATTATATCCCGATCTTGTTTGATGCAGACGGTTAATCATTTAAATCAGAGAATAATGGTTGTTCTATTTATATGAGTAATATATTTTATGGTCATGTACCCTTGATGAGTGGTCTATTTATGTTGAATCTCGATCGTAGTGATACACATGTTCATAATAGTGAAGCCAAAAGATGCAAAGTTAGGAACGATAGTGCAACTTATTTGTGGCTGTAAGTGCATCTAGTGCCACCCCTAGTTGGTTTTGGAGTATTGACGACAAACGTGGTTGAGGGGATAATGTGTTTGTGAGAATTGTAGGATAACACAAGTAGTGTCCCTGATTGATTCGGTTTACCTACCTGAGATGACCCCTAAAAATGTATGAAGACATTGAAGACAATGGTGGTTTGTGAAGACATTCACGACGAAGATTATGACACGTGAAGCTATTCACTTGAAGACTATGGAGTGCGAAGACATAGTTATTTTGCAGTTTCCTTTTCTTCTTTATTTAGTAATAGGAACCACCGTATTGTTAAGTGGGGTCCAAATAAACAAAGTCAGAGTGACTCATGTGATGCTCAACCAAATCCTATGTCTTCGAGTGAAGATAATGAAAGCAAATCTTATCCAGAGCTGGATGAGTCATCTTTGCTTGTAGCCCAAGCCAAGCTGCCGCGTGTGTTTGAAATCTGACCGTTGGACACATGTTAGTTCCTTAGTGACCAAGGGTCATTTTGGACATATCAGGTCGGGTTGCCTCCTGGCTATAAATAGCCCACCCCCTACAAAATAAATTGGTGGCTACTCAGAGTTAGTGCACAACTTTTGTTGTTTGAGAGCAACCCACCTCCAAAGCATTTGAGAGAGAAATCCTTGCGAGGACAAAGCCCAAAACTCCCAGAGCCAAAGAGTGTTAGGCATCACTGAAGTCTTTCTGTCTGAGTGATCTGAAGACTTGTTACACTTGAGGACTGTGAATCCTCCAGCCGGTTAGGCGTCGCGTTCTAAGCATCCAAGAGTCATTGTGGATTTCCGGCGAACGAAGTCTGTGAAGGTTTGGGAGTCTACCTCAAAGTCTTACCAGATTATTGGGCGAGGATTGTGTGTCCTTAGCTCAAGGGGAATAAGGTGAAGACACGATCTTCTGAGTTAAATCTCAGCCTCCCTAACCATACGTACTGGTGCAATTGCCTTGGCAAAGGAATCCATATTTCACAAGAGAACAAAACACAACAAGAGACGCTTCAATTCCATCAGTCATCAAGTATCGGAGGGGGACATAGAAATTTGCAAGATACACACGGATCTGAATGTTGCAGACCCGTTGACTAAGCCTCTTCCACGAGCAAAACATGATCAACAGCAAATCTCCATGGGTGTCAGAATCATAACTATGTAATCTAGATTATTGACTCTAGTGCAAGTGGGAGACTGAAGGAAATATGCCCTAGAGGCAATAATAAAGTTATTATTTATTTCCTTAATTCATGATAAATATTGATTCATCCTAGAATTGTATTAACCGGAAACTTAGTACATGTGTGAATACATAGACAAAACATATAGTCCCTATTATGCCTCTCCTTGACTAGCTCGTTAATCAAAGATGGTTATGTTTCCTAATCATAGACATGTGTTGTCATTTGATGAACGGGATCACATCATTAGGATAATGATGTGATGGACATGACCCATCCGTTAGCTTAGCATAATGATCGTATCATTTTCATTACTACTGCTTTCTTCATGATTTATACAAGTCTCAGACTATGATATTATGCAACTCCCGAATACCGGAAGAACACTTTGTGTGCTACCAAACATCATAACATAAATGAGTGATTATAAAGGTGCTCTACAGGTGTCTCCGAAGGTGTTTGTTGGGTTGGCATAGATCGAGATTAGGATTTGTCACTCTGTGTTTCAGAGAGGTATCTCTGGGCCCTCTCGGTAATACTCATCACTATAAGCCTTGCAAGCATTGTGACTAATGAGTTAGTTGTGGGATGAAGTATTACAGAACGAGTAAAGAGACTTGCCGGTAACGAGATTGAACTAGGTATGATGATAGCGACGATCGAATCTCGGGAAAGTAACAAACCGATGACAAAGGGAACAATGTATGTTGTTATGCGGTTTGAACGATAAAGATCTTCGTAGCATATGTAGGAACCAATATGAGCATCTAGGTTTTGCTATTGGTTATTGACTGGAGACGTGTCTCGGTCATGTCTATATAGTTCTCGAACCTGTAGGGTCCGCACGCTTAACGTTTGATGACGATTATTATTATGGGTTTATGTGTTTTGATGTACCGAAGGTTGTTCGGTGTCCCGGATGTGATCACGGACATGACGATGAGTCTCGAAATGGTCGAGACAGAAAGATCGATACATTGGAAGGCTATGTTTGGACACCAGAAAGGTTCCGAGAGGTTCAAGCATTTTTCGGGAGTACCGAGAGGTTACCGAAACCCCCCGGGGAGTCAATGGGCCTTAATGGTCCATGGTGGAAGAGAGGAGGAGGCCGCCAAGGTGGGGGCGCGCCCCTCCAAGCCCAATCCGAATTGGGAAGGGGGGCTATCCCCCCTTTCCTTCTCTCCCTCTCCCTCTTCCTTCTTCTCCTACTCCAACTAGGGAAATGGGAGACCTACTCCTACTGGGAGTAGGACTGCCCCCCATGGGCGCGCCATAGAGGGCCGTCCCTCCCCCTCCAGCACTCCTTTATATACGGGGGAGGGGGCACCCCAAAGACACACAAGTTGACAATTGTTTTAACCGTGTGCGGTGCCCCCCTCCATAGATTTCCACCTCGGTCATATCATCATAGTGCTTAGGCGAAGCCCAGCACCAGCAACTTCATCATCACCGTCACCATGCCATCGTGCTGACGAAACTCTCCCTCGACCTCAGCTGGATCTAGAGTTCGTGGGACGTCACTGAGCTGAATGTGTGAAGATCTTGGAGGTGCCATACCTTCGGTGCTAGGACCGGTCGGATCGTGAAGACGTACGACTACATAAACCGCGTTGTCCTAATGCTTCCACTTTCAGTCTATGAGGGTACATAGACAACACTATCCCCTATCATTGCTATGCATCACCTAGATATAGATCTTGCGTGATCATAGGATTTTTTTTGAAATTACCGCGTTCCCCAACAGTGGCATCCGAGCCAGGTCTATGCGTAGATGTTATATGCACGAGTAGAACACAAAGAGTTGTGGGCGATAATAGTCATACTGCTTACCAGCATGTCATACTTTGACTCGGCGGTATTGTTGGATGAAGCGGCCCAGACCGACATTACGCGTACGCTTACGTGAGACTGGTTCTACCGACGTGCTTCGCACATAGGTGGCTGGTTAGTGTCTGTTTCTCCATCTTTAGTTGAATCGAGTGTGGCTATGGCCGGTCCTTGTTGAAGGTTAAAACAATATACTTGACGAAAAATCATTGTGGTTTTGATGCACAGGTAAGAACGGTTCTTGCTAGAAGCCCGTAGCAGCCACGTAAAATTTGCAACAACAAAGTAGAGGACATCTAACTTGTTTTTGCAGGGCTTGCTGTCATGTGATATGGTCAAGGCATGATGTGATATAAATTTTTGTATCAGATGATCATGTTTTGTAACATAGTTATCGGCAACTGGCAGGAGCCATATGGTTGTCGCTTTATTATATGCAATGCAATCGCCATGTAATTGTTTTACTTTATCACTAAGCGGTAGTGATTTTGCTTAGAATGTCGGTAGAATTGTAAGATGTCCCCTTACTAAATTTAAAGGTACAAGTGTTCTCCATGAGTATGCACCATTGCTACAGTTCGTCGTGCTGAGACACCACGTGATGATCGGGTGTGATAAGCTCTACGTTCACATACAACGGGTGCAAGCCAGTTTTGCACACGCAGAATACTCGTGTTAAACTTGACGAGCCTAGCATATGTAGATATGGCCTCGGAACACTAAGACCGATAGGTCGAGCGTGAATCATATAGTAGATATGATCAACATAGTGATGTTCACCATTCAAAACTACTCCATCTCACGTGATGATCAGACATGGTTTAGTTGATTTGGATCACGTGGTCACTTAGATGATTAGAGGGATGTCTATCTAAGTGGGAGTTCTTAAGTAATATGATTAATTGAACTTTAATTTATCATGAACTTAGTACCTAATAGTATTTTGCATGTCTATGTTGTTGTAGATGAATGGCCCGTGCTACCGTTCCATTGAATTTTAATGTGTTCCTAGAGAAAGTTAAGTTCAAAGATGATGGCAGCAACTACACGGACTGGGTCCGTAACTTGAGGATTATCCTCATGCTGAACAGAAGAATTACGTCCTGGCAGCACCGCTAGGTGCCAGGCCTGCTGCAGATGCTACTGATGATGTTAAGAACGTCTCGTAGAGCAAAGCTAAGGACTACTCGATAGTTCAGTGAGCCATGCTTTACGGCTTAGAATTGGGACTTCAAAGACGTTTTGAATGTCATGGAGCATATGAGATGTTCCAAGAGTTGAAGTTAATATTTCAAGCAAATGCCCGAGTTGAGAGATATGAAGTGTCCAACAAGTTCTACAGCAGCAAAATGGAGGAGATTTGTTCTGTCAGTGAACACATACTCAAAATGTCCTGGTATCATAATCATTTGTCTCAGCTGGGAGTTGATCTTCCAGTTGATTGTGTCATTGATAGAATTCTTCAATCACTGCCACCAAGCTATAAAACCTTAGTGATGAACGATAATATGCAAGGGATGAACAAGACTATTCCCGAGCTCTTCGCAATGCTAAAGGCTGCGGAGGTAGAAATCAAAAAGGAACATCAAGTGTTGATGGTCAATAAGACCAGCAGTTTCAAGAAAAAAGGCAAATGGAAGAAGGGGAACTTCAAGAAGAACGACAAAAAGGTTGCTGCTCAAGAGAAGAAACCCAAGTATGGACCTAAGCCTGATACTGAGTGCTTCTACTGCAAAGGGACTGGTCACTGGAAGCGGAACTGCCCCAAGTATTTGGTGGATAAGAAGGATGGCAAAGTGAAAGGTATATTTGATATACATGTTATTGATGTGTATTAACTAATGCTCGTAGTAGTGCCTGGGTATTTGATACTGGTTCTGTTGCTCATATTTGCAACTCGAAACATGGGCTACAGATTAAGCGAAGATTGGCTAAGGACGAGGTGATGATGCGCATGGGAAATGGTTCCAAAGTCGATGTGATCGCGGTCGGCACGCTACCTCTACATCTACCATCGGGATTAGTTTTAGATCTGAATAATTGTTATTTGGTGCCAGCGTTGAGCATGAACATTATATCTGGATCTTGTTTAATGCGAGACGGTTATTCATTTAAATCAGAGAATAATGGTTGTTCTATTTATATGAGTAATATCTTTTATGGTCACGCACCCTTGTTGAGTGGTCTATTTTTGTTTAATCTTAATAGTGATGATACACATGTTCATAATATTGAAGCCAAAAGAGGCAAAGTTAATAATGATAGTGCAACTTATTTGTCGCACTGCCGTATGGGTCATATCGTTATAAAGCGCATGAAGAAACTCCATACTGATGGACTTTTGGAATCACTTGATTATGAATCACTTGGTGCATGCGGACCGTGCCTTATGGGCAAGATGGCTAAAACTCCGTTCTCCGAAACAATGGAATGAGCTACCGACTTGTTGGAAATAATACATACCGATGTATGCGGTCCAATGAGTATTGAGGGTCCTGGTGGGTATTGTTATTTTCTTACCTTCACAGATGATTTGAGAAGATATGGTTATATCTACTTAATGAAGCATAAGTCTGAAATATTTGAAAAGTTCAAAGAATTTCAGAGTGAAGTGGAAAATCACCATAACAAGAAAATAATGTTTCTACAATCTGATCGTGGAGGAGAATATTTGAGTTACGAGTTTGGTCTTCCTTTGAAACAGCAGGGGATAGTTTCACAACTGACGCCACCTGGAACACCACATCGAAATGGTGTGTCCGAATGTCGTAACCGTACATTATTGGATATGGTGCGATCTATGATGTCTCTTACTGTTTTACCGCTATTGTTTCGGGGTTATGCTTTAGAGATGGCTGCATTCACTTTAAATAGGGCACCATCAAAATCCGTTGAGAGGACGCCTTATCAATTGTGGTTTGGCAAGAAATCGAAGTTGTCGTTTCTTAAATTTTGGGGCTGGGATGCTTATGTGAAAAAGCTTCAACCTAATAAGCTCGAACCCAAATCGGATAAGTGCGTCTTCATAGGATACCCAAAGGAAACTGTTGTGTACACCTTCTATCACAAATCGGAAGGCAAAATCTTTGTTGCTAAGAATGGATCCTTTCTAGAGAAGGAGTTTCTCTCGAAATAAGTGAGTGGGAGGAAAGTTGAACTTGATGAGGTAGTTGTACCTTCTCCCTTATTGGAAAGTAGTTCATCACAGAAATCAGTTCCTGTGATTGCTACACCAATTAGTGAGGAAGCTAATGATGATGATCTTGAAGCTTTAGATCAAGTTACTACCGAACCTCGCAGGTCTTCTAGAGTAAGATCCGCACCAGAGTGGTACGGTAATCCTGTTCTGGAAGTCATGTTACTAGACCATGATGAACCTACGAATTATGAGGAAGCGATGATGAGCCCAGATTCCACGAAATGGCTGGAGGCCATGAAATTTGAGATGGGATCCATGTATGATAACAAAGTGTGAACTTTGGTGGACTTGTCCAATGATCGGCAAGCCATATAAAATAAATGGATCTTCAAGAAGAAGACTGACACTGACGGTAATGTTACTATCTACAAAGCTCGACTTGTTGCGAAAGGTTTGTCGACAAGTTCAAGGAGTTGACTACGATGAGACTTTCTCACCCGTAGCGATGCTTAAGTCTGTCTGAATTATGTTAGCAATTGTTGCATTTTATGATTACGAAATTTGGCAAATGGATGTGAAAAATGCATTCCTGAATGGATTTCTAGAAGAAGAGTTGTATATGATGCAAGCGGAAGGTTTTGTCGATCCGAAGGGTGCTGACAAAGTGCGCAAGCTCCAGCGATCCATTTATGGACTGGTGCATGCCTCTCGGAGTTGGTATAAACACTTTGATAGTGTGATCAAAGCATATGGTTTTATTTAGACTTTTGGAGAAGCCTGTATTTACAAGAAAAGTGGAGCTCTGTAGAAATTCTAATCTTTTATGTAGATGACATATTGTTGATTGGAAATGATATAGAATTTCTAGATAGCATAAAGGGATACCTGAATAAGAGTTTTTCTATGAAAGACCTCGGAGAATCTGCTTACATATTGGGCATCCAGATCTATAGAGATAGATCAAGATGCTTAATTGGAATTTCACAAAGCACATACCTTGATAAAGTTTTGAATAAGTTCAAAATGGATCAGTCAAAGAAAGGGTTCTTGCATGTGTTACAAGGTGTGAAGTTGAGTCAGACTCAATGCCCGACCACTGCAGAAGATAGAGAGAAAATAGAAGTCATTCGCTATGCTTCAGCCATAGGTTCTATCATGTATGCAATGCTGTGTACTAGACCTGATGTATGTCTTATTATAAGCATAGCAGGGAGGTACCAAAGTAATCCTGGAGTGGAGCACTAGACAGCGGTCAAGAACATCCTGAAATACCTGAAAAGGACTAAGGATATGTTTCTCGTTTATGGAGGTGAAAAAGAGCTCATCGTAAACGGTTACGTCAATGCAAGCTTTGACACTGTCGGAGTAATGGGCCACGGGTAGGCAAACCCGAGCCCCAGAGCCTTTCAAGACATTGGGATAAGTAGCGCCGCTCATGCCGAGTCCCAGGGACGACTCCAAGATATGCCGAGTCCCAGGGACGACTCCAAGATATGCCGAGTCCCAGGGACGACTCCAAGATATGCCGAGTCCCAGGGACGACTCCAAGATATGCCGAGTCCCAGACGGCGACTCCAAGATATCCCGAGTCCCAGACGGCGACTCCCAGATAAACCGAGTCCCAAACGGCGACTCCAAAATAAGCCAAGATATGCCGACTCATGGCCGGCGACTTCCGGAGAGGCCGGCTATAGAGAGTCGGCCCGCGACTCCACCCTCGTCTCAAAGGGCGAGGCGGGGTACGGCCACGGCGTGGCCATCCCCCCCTGCTTACAAGGTGCCGGCATGGCTACAGTAAGCCGTATCGCTGAAGATCTCGGGCGTGGCGCGGCACTGTTGCTATGCCTGCCCTGACCTCAGCCACAGTGGGCGGCGCACTATGCCCACGACACCTACCTGTACGACCCAAGGATGGCGGGGCCGCCTGTCAGTGGGTAGACGGAAGACGGCACGAGCGCCCTGGAGACGGACCCATGAGAGTCGGCCCCCTGGAGTCGGCCGACCCCTCCCATGGGCCCCGCACGCCATTAACCAAACAAGATGGGGAATGGCGACAGTGAACGCACGCCAGACAGCGGCGCTGTTGCCATGACCACATGACCAAGCCAGCGTCATCAGGAGTGCCGCTACAGTATCAGGCCTGTCCGCGGCGGCGGGCCCCAGTAGTCGGCAGAGAGGACGACGGCTGGGACCCGCGCCCAGCCAGATTACCATTGTACCCCTGGGGGGTAGGCCTATATAAACCCCCCGGGAAGCCCATGCAAAGGGTTCGGACCCAGATAGCATTAGACCTTAGAACATAGGAAGGAGGGAGCTAGCCTTGCCCTCTCCTACCTCTAGAAATAGCTCCAGGAGCACCATTGTACCACTTTGCCATAGTGACCATGCGGAGACGCTGCAGAGCAGCAGTAGGGGTGTTATCTCCTCGGAGAGCCCTGAAGCTGGGTAAGTTCCGCCGGCGTGCATGTCTTCGCCTCATCCCGCTTCCGGGCACCGGCGATGTTCTACTCGCTCCCACCATGATAAGCCATCCTTTGGCATATGTCGTACCCAACCCCGACATTTGGCACCCACCATGGGGCGAGGTGCACCGTCGTCCGGAGACCTGCTCTGGACGGGAACCCTTTTCCTCCCTGGCGAGCGCAGCCAGCCCGGCACGCCAGATGGAGCCTGCGCCGATGCGCTGCACGGCGCTGAGATCGCCTGCGCGGCCATCTGCCTCGCCGAGCTTATCGGCGAGGTTCGCCTCTCCGACGAGCCTGCGTCCGACGCAGGCATGAGCGGCCCCGAGAGCCTCCTCGCGGGTCTTTTCAACCAACTCCACGTCGCCGGTGAGCCTGCCGTGGACTTGGAGTCCATAGGATCCACCGACCCGATGCTGGTCGACTCCGACACCGCGTCGCTTGACGCGTTCCCCACCAATGTGGTGGTCTATGACGAGCCGCTCCCTTGTGCGGGGAGCGGCGGAAGCACCGTCACGGAGGTTCTCTTCCTCGATCACGACGAGTGTTCTGGTGAGGGAGCGCACGACCCGCTCGACGCGGCTCTGCGAGACCTCACCGCGCCGATTCCGGGAGACGCCGACACCGAGACACTAGAGGCACTCCGCCTTCAGCTCATCGAGGCCGCAAAGAAGTTGGCAAGCATGAGGCGCTTGTCAGAAGCCTACCAGCGCGAGATGGATCGCGCCGTGGGCGGCTCGCCGGCTCCGACTGGGCCTAGCCGCCTAGGCGCGGTCCGACAACGCGGCGTGGCAATCGCCAATCTGTTCGGGGCTGATCACCCTGTGTATGCCACGCCCGCGGAGAACATCCGCGCCTCCCAGGTGGCGGCAGACGAGCTCGACAACTTCGAGGACGAAGAGCGCCGCATGATGACAGAGCGAGTTCAGCAGCTCCTCGACGCGGCTGCCGCGCAGAATGAAGCCGGCTGCCGCACGGAGGCTCCGCAGCAACAAAACGACGACCCGCCACCCCGCCGAGACCAAGGCGCGATGTCTCGGACGCCGACTGGCGGGGCCCGCGGAAAGAAGGACAAGGAGCCGGCTGTCAGTCACAGTCGAACTCGCATTACCATCGAGCGCGACCAAGACGGCCGCCCCAAGGCGGTGGAACGGCGGGACGACTATCTGCCTCCCCCTCCTCGCAGAGAAAGGCGAGTCTCCCCGCCGCCCGTGGAACATCCGACTCTCGGCGACCGTCTTGGCCGCCGAGAGGGAGTCGGAGAGAATGATGCCCGCCACCGGATCGACCGACTCCACCGATCCCTGGCGTTGGAAGAAGAAGATGAGTTGGGTCCTCCCTGTTTTGGACCCCGCATCTGGGATGAGCCCTTCCCCAAAGGGTTCACGCTCCCCCGAGACACGCCCAAATATACCGGCACCGTGAAGCCGGAGGACTGGCTGATCGATTACTCCACAACCGTCAATATAGCGAATGGCAACAAGCGTGTTGCCGTAAGATATGTCCCGCTCATGCTCCAGGGCTCGGCCCGGACATGGTTGAATAGTCTGAAGCCTCGCAGCATCAACAGCTGGGTCGACTTCACCGAGGCCTTCGTCCGCAACTTCACAAGCACATACAAGCGACCTCCCAAGCCTCGCCAACTCTCCTTGTGCGTGCAAGGTCCCGACGAGTCCACTCGCGACTACCTCACGCGCTGGGGCGAGCTCCGGAACTCCTGCGAGGGCGTGCATGAGGTGCAGGCTATCGAGTACTTTACTGCCGGGTGCAGAGAAGGCACCCTCCTCAAGCACAAGCTTCTCTGCGATGAGCCGGAGACCCTCGATGAACTGTTGATCACAGCAGACAAGTACGCCATGGCCGACTCCACCATGAAGGCGGAGAACTCCGGCTGGGGACTCCAGTCGGTGGCAACAGCAGAACAACCACAAGCGCAAGGCCCCGCAGCCGGCTTCCAACAGCCGGCAAGTGGCGACAGTCGAAGACCAACGGTAGGAGGGACCGCCTCCGGCAAAGCGGCAGAAGGGCGGCAAGTCCAACTGGTTTCCAGCTTTCTCCTACGAGCAGACCTTGGATGGCCCCTGCAAGTTCCACAGCGGCGCGAAGCCGTCAAACCACACCACCCGGAAATGCCACTGGCTGACCAGAATCGCCAAGGGAGACAGCCTACCCCCTCCCCCGCCTTCTGGGCCACCTCCACCACAGCCGCCCCAGCAGCCGACCTTCAGGCCAGTCGGCGCGATACAAGACGAGCTCCCAGATGAGCACGTAGCCTATGTGGTGTTCACCAGTGTGGCAGACAACCGGCGCAGCAGGCGCCAAACAGCAGCAAGAGGTGAATGCAGTCGTGTCAAGCACTCCAGAAGTCATGCACTGGTCCGAAAGGCCCATCAGTTGGAGCAGAGCCGATCACCCAGAGGTGATGCCGAGTCCAGGCTCCTACGCCTTGGTCTTAGGCGCCACACTCGCCACAGATAGGCGGGCCGCTCGCTTCTCGCGAGTGCTAATAGACGGAGGCAGCAGTATCAACATCCTGTACAAGGATACGATGGAGAAGTTAGGAATCAAGCAAAGACAGCTTCAGAGCAGCCGGACTGTGTTCCACGGCATTATTCCTGGCCTTTCCTGCTCACCAATCCTCTTTGGGGACAAAGATCATTTCCGCCGAGATCCAATTTGGTTTGAAGTGGTGGACCTTGAAAGCCCGTACCATGCGTTGCTTGGCCGACCAGCTTTGGCCAAGTTCATGGCAGTCCCCCACTACGCCTACCTCAAGATGAAGATGCCGAGTTCCAAGGGAATTCTGACCGTGGCCGGCGACTACAGAAAGTCGTCCGCTTGCGCGGCCGAAAGCAGTCGGCTGGCCGAGTCCTTGGTGATCACGGCTGAGAAGCAGCTTCTCGATCGGGTAGTGGCGATGGCCGGCAAGCAGCCCGAAATGTCGCCCGACCCCAAGGAGTCGGAAGCAGAAGGATCATTCAAGCCGGCCAGAGAAACGAAGAAGATACCTTTGGACCCGGAGCACCCAGAAAGGTACGCTGTCATGGGCACAAACCTTGACAGCCAATTGGAAGGCGAGCTCGTTGATTTCCTCCGTGAGAATCGAGACATCTTTGCATGGTCCCCTAAAGACATGCCTGGTGTACCGACGGAATTCGCCGAGCACAAATTACATGTCCGATTTGATGTGAAACCCGTCAGGCAGCCCTTGCGCCGCCTGTCAGAAGAGAAGAGAAGAGTTGATTGGAGAAGAAATAGCCCGGCTCCTGGCAGCCGGCTTCATCATGGAAGTGTTTTTCCCAGAGTGGCTAGCAAACCCAGTACCGGTGCTGAAGAAGAACAAGCAGTGGAGGTGGCTAGCCGGATGCGCACTGTTGAGTTTTTTGGATGCATATTCTGGATATCACCAGATCAAGCTGAACCCGGCTGACCGACTGAAGACCGCCTTCATCATGCCGTTTGGTGCCTTCTACTACCTGACCATGACGTTCGGCCTGAGGAATGCCGGTGCCACCTTTCAGCATTGCATGCAGAAGTGCCTCCTCAAGCAACTCGGCAGAAATGCCCACGTCTACGTTGATGAAGTGGTGGTGAAGACGAAAAAACGTGGAACTCTGTTGGAAGACCTCAAGGAAACCTTTGAGAACCTGCGCCGATTCCAGATCAAGCTTAACCCCGAGAAGTGCGTCTTTGGAGTACCAGCCGGCCAACTCCTTGGTTTCCTGGTCTCTGAACGCCGCATAGAGTGCAATCCTGTGAAGATCAAGGCCATCGAGAGAATGTAAGCACCCAGACGACTGTTATATGTGCAGAAGTTCACCGGCTGTTTGGCGTCCATCAGCTGATTCATCAGTCGGCTGGGCGAGAAGGCTCTCCCCTTGTATCATCTCATGAAGAAGACAACCTTTTTTGAATGGACTCCCAAGGCGGACAAGGCCTTTCTCCAACTGAAGAAGATGTTGACTACTCCCCCTGTGCTGGCGGCTCCAACTCCCAAAGAGCCCATGCTCCTGTATATTGCCGCCACCAGCCGGGTAGTCAGCACAGTCATTGTAGTCGAGCGCAAGGAGGAAGGCAAGGCGCTACCTGTCCAGAGACCGGTATATTACCCGAGCGAGGTACTATCGGCCTCCAAGCAGAACTATCCCCACTACCAGAAGATGTGCTACGGCGTGCATTTTGCCGCCAAGAAATTAAAGACTTACTTCCAGGAGCATCCAATCACTGTGGTCTGCACAGCCCCACTAGCCGAGATCATTGGAAGCCGAGATGCTTCTGGCCGAGTGGCCAAATGGGCCATCGACCTGGCTCCCTACACCATCTACTACAAGCCCCGCACCGCCATCAAGTCGCAAGCACTGGCCGACTTCCTCGTCGATTGGGCCGAGACCCAGTATTTGCCACCAGCGCCCGACTCCACCCATTGGCGGATGCACTTCGATGTCTCCAAGATGCGCACCGGCCTGGGAGCCGGCGTCGTCCTCACTTCCCCCAAGGGTGAGAAGCTCAGATATGCGCTGCAGATCCATTTTTCCGCCTCCAACAACGTGGCCGAGTACGAGGCGCTCATCCATGGGCTCCGGCTTGCCAAAGAACTCGGCATTCGCCGGATCCTGTGTTATGGCGACTCTGACTTGGTGGTCCAGCAATCATCTGGCGATTGGGACGCCAAGGACACAAACATGGCGAGCTACCGTTTCCTTGTGCAGCAACTCAGCGGATACTTCGAGGGGTGCGAGTTCCTCCACGTGCCAAGGAACGACAACGACCAAGCAGATGCCTTGGCACGAATCGGCTCCACCCGCCAAGCAATACCATCCGGCATCGCCCTTCGGTGCCTCCTCAAGCCGTCTATCAAGCCGTCACCAGAATCAGACTCAATCTTTGTGCCGACTCCACCCGAGGAAGTCGAATCCGACTCCAAGAAAGCCACAGTCAAAGCCGGCCCGAGGACTTCAGAACCCGGCCCGGGGACTGCGGTGACAAGACCAAAGACTCCAGAACTCAGCCCGGGGACTGCTCCAGTCGCCCCGAGGACTTCGTCAAGTCAGCAAGTGGCTGCGGACTCCAACCCTCCGCCTCCCAGCCCAGCCACCCTTGTCCAAGTCGCACTAGTGGCAATTGAAGAAATAGCAGCACCCTCATGGGCCCAGCCCATCCTCAAGTTCTTAGTAAACAGAGAGCTGCCAACTGATGAAATATTGGCTCGGCAAGTGCAATTCTGAGCAGCAGCTTATACCATAGTCAACAGAGAGCTGGTCAGGCGCAGCGTCACTGGCGTCTACCAACGCTGCATCGAGGTAGAACAAGGCCAAGCAATTCTCAGAGACGTCCATGAAGGCGAGTGCGGCCACCATGCGGCCTCAAGGGCACTCGTCGCCAAAGCCTTTCGGCACGGTTTCTTCTGGCCAACTGCCCTGGAAGAGGCCAAAGAGTTAGTCCAAAAGTGCAAAGTGTGCCAGATGTTCCGTTCCAAGCCACTTTAGCCAGCTTCCGCACTCAAGATTATCCCCATCGCCTGGCCCTTTGCAGTCTGGGGCCTGGACATGGTGGGACCATTCAAGACGGCACGAGGTGGCTTGACTCATCTACTTGTCGCAGTGGACAAGTTCACCAAGTGGATAGAAGTGAAACCCATCAAGAAGTTGAATGGTCCGACTGCAGTGACTTTCATCGCCGACATCACGACTCGGTACAGCATCCCGCACAACATCATCACTGACAATGGCACAAATTTTGCCAAAGGCGCCTTGGCCCGTTTCTGCGCGATGCAGGGCATCCGAGTGGACTAAGCGTCCGTTGCCCATCCGCAGTCGAACGGCCAGGTGGAGCGAGCAAACGGCCTCATCTTATCCGGCATCAAGCCTCGACTGGTCGTGCCGCTGGAGCGATCGGCCGGCTGCTGGCTTGAGGAACTGCTGGCCGTCCTCTGGAGTCTGCGCACGACTCCAAACAAGTCAACCGGCTTCACACTCTTCTTCCTCGTCTACGGTGCCGAAGCCGTCATCCCGAAGGACATAGAGTTCGACTCCCCGCGAGTCACTATGTACACCGAGGAAGAAGCAGAAGAAGCACATCAAGACGGCGTCGATCTGCTGGAAGAGGGCCGACTGTTGGCACTCAGCCGGTCCAGCATCTACCAGCATAGTCTGTGTCGATACTACAACAGGAAGGTCAGGCCAAGATCTTTCCAAGAGGGCGACCTCGTGCTCCGACTGATCCAGCGAACTGCCGACCAGCAGAAGCTGTCGGTGCCTTGGGAGGGCCCCTTCATCATCAGCAAGGTGCTGGGAAACGACTCCTACTACCTGATCGATGCTTAGAAGCCCCGAGCGCGCAAGAGGGACGACTCCGGCAAAGAGACATAACGCCCGTGGAATGCAAATCTTCTCCGAAGATTTTGCAGTTGATGCAGTATGTATCACGCTACCCTTTTGTATTAAAGTACCAAGACTTTGGGCCCCCGAGACGAGCTCGAGGACTGCCCTTTTTGTTATCTGTATGATAAGAATTATGCCTTCGAGTATATTACTCTTTATTAATTCCGCTTGGCACCGGGCCCGACTAGTCGGCCCGGGGACTCGCCGCCTCGCGCTATGAGGAGCTTCCCGCAGTCAGACAAGTAGTGTGCGGTGCCTAATCCGTCTCCTGACAAAGCCACAGCTCGCAGAGCGAATGTTTGGTGGGCAGGAGTGAGGAAGAATGGGCGCCCACACGAAAAATGGCTAAGGACCCAAAGCACGAACATAGCGTAAGACGGCCTCCAACATCTGTGAGGTAAAAAGCCGACTCATGAGTAGTCGGCTTGCCGCTTTATACTAGCCTCTATTAAAGACAGCCGACTCTTTAGTAGTCGGCTCGCCGCCTTCTATCCAACTTGTTAAAGAAGACTCTAAGATGGCCGAGTACCTGCCTTCCCAAAGTAGCCAAGCATTTGATCTAGCGACAGTCCGCAGAGCGGTTGTCCGACTGGCAAAGCAGCGACTAAAGGAAGGCAGCAAAGGGGAAAGCCTAAAGAGCAATGAGCAAGGAAAGATATAACTCGGAATCGATATTTACATAGCATAGGCCCTTGGCCGAATCTTGGAATAGAAGTTCAAATTACACCCCGCGGGTGGAATTGTGCAAATTAACAAGTTCTTTAAAGACTTTCTAGAGCAGACAAAATAAAGCCAGAAGGCAGCCTAGGGAGCAGCAGACGGGTTCGGAGGGTCGGAGGAGACGGCGGTGTCAGGCGCCGGGGCGGCCGGCTGGGCAGTCTCGGCTTGATCGCCACCGGCGGTGGCCGGCCCGGTCGGACGCGGCTCGTTGCTGGAGGCACGATCGAGCTGAGGCTGGTTGCCCGCTCCGACTTCTGGCATCTCCGTCTCGGCTTCGTCCTCCGCCTCGCCTTCCTCCTTGGTGCTGGAGTCAATCACCTCCGCCGAGTCCTCGCCGAAGTCCGGGTTCATCCCGAACCACTCTGGCAGCACCTCCTCGCCGCCTACAGCCCGCTCGGGGACGAAGACACTGGTGTCCGTGTAGTCGGCAATCGCCGCCGCACGCTCGACAAGGGCACCCTCCACTGCCACCAGTTCTGCCTGGGCCTCTGACCGTAATGCGGCCAGCCGGTCCAGGTCCAGCCCTGGATACCACGGCTTGACGAATTCCAAGGCCCGGCGCGCTCCGGCCCGGGCCGAAGAACCCTTCCAAGCTTCAAGATGGCCAACTGCGACCTCTAGCCAGTCGGCGGTCCGACTAGCGGCGCGCAGGGCCAGCATGTCTGGGCAACCGCCTGGGCGCCGGCACGCTGAAGCCAGTGCATCAGCCGATGGGCCGGATGAAGACGGACCTCGATGCTCAGAAGCTGCTCGTCGACGGTCCGGGGGGCGTTAGCGGCAATCTCCGTGCCGCTTGCCCTCCGCACCTCGCGATCAGCCTCGATGGCCTGAGTGACTGCCTGCGAGTGGCCAGGGAAGAAGTCTGCCAAGACAAAAAAGAAGTGAGTCAAAAAAAAAAATCAGAAACGGCCCGACCGATAGTCAGAAGCTCGAAGAAAGAAAGGAAGAAAAGAAACTTACCGTCGACGATGTCCTCGATCTCATGGAAAGCCGGAGGTCAGCATCGCCTCCCTGTCAGTCCAGGAGGAGTGCTCGCTCTCGAACTCGGCCAGGAGAGCGGCCTCCTTCTTCTCGGCCTCGTCCTGCGCCTTCTTGAGCAGCTCCTTCTGCTCGGCCAGCTGCGCAGCCAGCAGGTCGCGCTCTGCAGCAAGTTTGCTGCACTCCTCCTCCTTGGCGCGCAAGGCAGTGTTGGCCTCGCCCAGCTGCTGCTGAAGAGCGGCGTTGGCCTCTGAAGAAGAAAAAAGACGAAATACGACAAGTCATCAACAAAGAAAGTCGCTGAGAAGATCCGGCCCGACTGCTCAGCAGTCGGCCAGAATCTCGGGGACTACAGCCCGCGGGTGCGCCAGCGCGCCCCCATGAAAAAGAAGGACTCACCCCGGCTCTCCGACAAGTCGGCAGTCCACCTTCCTAGCTCCTCAACATTGCGGTTGAAGGCGGCAGCGTGGAGGTTGTGATACTCCTGCAATAAGCATTTCAGACAAAGTTAATATTTGGAACTCGCCAGAGGGAGTTCTGAACCGCCTGCTCAGCAGCCGGCCCGATATTCGGGGACTACACCCAGTGGGTGCGCTGGCGCGCCCCCACAGAGAAAAACAAGAATCAAAAAAAAGAGGGAAACATACTTGGACGGCCGTTCGCGCTGCCAGATGCGCCCTGGTGTAGTTTTGAAGGGCGTCGCCTTCAGCTCGCAGCTTCGCCTGGACGTCCAGAAGCGCTTGGTTCAGCGGCCCTGTGCCGCCTCCGCGCAACCACCCAACGGGCGCGGCGCTTGTCGCCTCTGCGTCTGGGATTGCCGAGCTAGCGGCGCCGGTCTCCCGGCGTCGCGGTGCCGAGGTCACCCTCTCAAGACGGCAGCGCACTGGCGAGGTGACTTGGAGAAGCAGCCTCGCCTCGGACTCGTCCGCAGTCAGCGGCATCGGCGGGCCCGCCGGCTATTTGCCGTGCGCTCTCCCAGACGGCGGCGGAGGCGGCGGTGGCGGCACGAGCGTGTTCGACATGGAGGCCTCGCCGCTTTCCTTCTCCACGATGGGGTTCTCGGCGCCGGCTTCTCCAGTCTGCCCCGTGAACTCCGAGTGTTGGCTGACGTCTCCGCCGACCCCACGACGGAGGGGACGGCGACCCTCTCAAGGGTGAGGGGGGCCCTGAAGCAAAAAAAGGAATGAAGAAGAGAAACTCGGACGAGATTCACCGAGGGAAAATCAGGACAAAGGAGGAAACACTTACACAGAGACTAGCGGCGGCCTCTTCACTTCCTTGCGGAAGCGGTTGGCCCTCGCGGCCGCCTCCTCCCGTCTGGTCGTGGCAGCCGCCCCCTTGAGCTTCTTCGGCTTACCGCCGAATGAACTCAGCCCAGTCTGGCGCCTCTTCAAGCCGCCTTGGCCGGCCAGGCCGGCGGAGGAACTCGCGCCCGATGGGCCGACCCTTGGCTGGTGGCGCGGGACGACTTCCCCCTCGGCGTCGTCTTCAGGCCAGTCGACGAAGGTGGTCGAGGGCCTGAGGCCGCTTCCCGCTCCTCCTCCCCCGCCTTCGGCGTCGGCTTCCATCGCCGCCGCCCCCAAGTCGGGGTCGTCAACATCGCTCTCCGCCCGGTCGGGGATGAACTCGCGGGGCGGTGTCATGACGCCGGCTGCTGGCTGCGTGAGGGGGTTCTAATTCAGAGAAACCAATTAAAATCAGGAGTCGGATTCGGCTATTAAGAAGACAAAGCAATACAGAGATGCGACTTACCACTGGAGGGGGGTTGGCGCGCGAGTACGGCTCCTTGTCGAACTGCCAGTCCTCCCCGAGCTTGCAGTTTGCCATGTTTGCCACCTCTGCGCGAGGCATTTCCCTGGTGCACATCCGACTCGGGTCTCGGTGGTCGCTCATCTGACTGATCAGATGAGGCCGGCTTTGAAGAGGGAGGACTCGGCGCGCCACAAAGGCGGCCAGCAAGTCGGCCCCAATGAGGCCCTCCGACTGCGTCAGAACTTGGAGCCGCGCCACGGCGGCGGCTCCGGCGGGAGTCAGCGTCTTGGCTCGATGAGACAAGCTGGGGAGCCTCCCAGCCGGTGCGCCGGCTTCATAAGGCGGCAGATTGACCCAGTCCCCGTCGGAGGCGACGTTCTTCACGTAGAAGTACGACCGTTGCCACATCTTCACCGACTTGATTAGCTGGATGGAGGGAAATGGATTGTCAGCCATCGACCGCCGCATCGCGATGAAGGCGCCGCATTGAGCCGGCAACCGGCGACGTGCGTGCCGAGTTTGGATGAGAAGAATTCTCCCCACAGCTCGATGGTGGGGAGGACGCCAAGGAAGCCTTCGCACAGGGTGGCGAAGGCAGACAGCAGCACCACCGTGTTTGGGGTGAGGTGGTGCGTCTAGAGCCCGTGGAACTCCAGGAAGGAACGGAAGAAGCCGCTCGCCGGCAGCCCCAGGCCGCGCATGAGGTGCGAGCGGAAGATGACCCACTCGCCCTCCTCCGGCGCCGGCAATATCTCACGCTCCGGCATGGCGCGGGCGTGCACGAGGTCTGCGCCGGGGAGGCGGCGCGTCCTACGGAGGAACTCGATGAGGTCGTCATCCACATCCGAGCCGTCCCACACACCGGAGCGCACGGCAGGAGCCGCGGCGGCGGAGGAAGAGCTCATCACCGTTGGTGCGGTGTGTTTCTGCTCGACGGCGGCAAGACGAAGGAAAGGAGGCAAGTGGAGGCGGGGGAGCAGGGAAGATGGGCGCGCGTGCTTTGCCAGTCAACTACCCCCCCCCCCCCCGCCTACTTATAGCCTTGAGGGCTGAGAAGCCGATCGGGCGGGTGTGGGATTAACTGCGCGCAGGACCCCACGCCCCCCCACGATTTACCCCACGAAGTTACTGCGCGCAGTAACAACGTGGGAAAGCCAACCGTCCGCACGGCCACAACGGATCCATTCGCGTGCCGAGGCGCGGTAGTGGCGGGCCCCGCCTGACGGCCCGTCCCGTCGCGCGCGTGGGTAGGCAGACTATCCTTGCCACGTGGCACCGCGCGATAGGACTGCGACGGGCGGCCGCGGGGAAGCGGATCAGGCACGCCGCCTGGTCTCCCGCCACGACTTTCGAACTCTCTACGAAGCAAGACGGCCCTCTGCGAATCCGACTTTCGGACAGTCGACCTGAAGGAAGACGGCAAGCGAAGTCCTAGCAGAATGAAACTGTTGAGGCCCCATGACGCAGTATCCACGGAGCCTCACCAGCTTCGGGGACTACTGTCGGAGTAATGGGCCACGGGTAGGCAAACCCGAGCCCCAGAGCCTTTCAAGACATTGGGATAAGTAGCGCCGCTCATGCCGAGTCCCAGGGACGACTCCAAGATATGCTGAGTCCCAGGGACGACTCCAAGATATGCCAAGTCCCAGGGACGACTCCAAGATATGCCGAGTCCCAGGGACGACTCCAAGATATGCTGAGTCCCAGACAGCGACTCCAAGATATGCCTAGTCCCAGACGACGACTCCCAGATAAGCCGAGTCCCAGACGGCGACTCCGAAATAAGCCAAGATATGCCGACTCATGGCCGGCGACTTCCGGAGATGCCGGCTATAGAGAGTCGGCCCGCGACTCCACCATCGTCTCAAAGGGCAAGGAGGTGTACGGCCACGGCGTGGCCGTCCCCCCTGCTTACAAGGGGCCGGCATGGCTACAGTAAGCCGTATCACTGAAGATCTCCGGCGTGGCACGGCACTGTTGCCATGCCTGCCCTGACCTCAGCCACAATGGGCGGTGCATTGTGCCCACGACGCCTACCTGTACGACCCAAGGACAGCGGGGCCGCCTGTCAGTGGGTAGACGGAAGACGGCACGAGCGCCCTGGAGACGGACCCGAGGGAGTCGGCCCCCTGGAGTTGGCCGACCCCTCCCACGGGCCCCGCATGCCATTAACCAGACAAGATGGGGAATGGCGACAGTGAACGCACGCCAGACGGCGGCACTGTTGCCCTGACCACATGACCAAGCCAGCGTCATCAGGAGTGCCGCTACTGTATCAGGCCTGTCCGTGGGGCCCGCCAGTCGGCGGGCCCCAGTAGTCGGCGGAGAGGACGACGGCCTGAGAGACAGACGGCGGGGACCCGCTTCCAGCCAGATTACCATTGTACCCCTGGGGGTAGGCCTATATAAACCCCCCGGGAAGCCCATGCAAAGGGTTCGGACCCAGATAGCATTAGACCTTAGAACACAGGAAGGAGGGAACTAGCCTTGCCCTCTCCTTCCTCCAGAAACAGCTCCAGGAGCACCATTGTACCACTTTGCCATAGTGACCATGCGGAGACCCCACAGAGCAGCAGTAGGGGTGTTATCTCCTCAGAGAGCCCTGAAGCTGGGTAAGTTCCGCCGGCGTGCATGTCTTCGCCTCATGCCGCTTGCGGGCACCGGCGACGTTCTACTCGCTCCCACCATGATAAGCCATCCTTTGGCATATGTCGTACCCAACACCCGACAGACACTGATCCGGATGACTCTAAGTCATAAACCGGATACATATTTTTATTGAATGGAGGAGCTGTCAGTTGGTGCAGTTCCAAGCAAAGCGTCGTGGCAGGATCTACGTGTGAAGCGGAGTACATTGCTGCTTCAAAAGCGATGAATGAAGGAGTTTGAATGAAGGAGTTCATATCCGATCTATGTGTCATACCTAGTGCATCGGGTCCAACGAAAATCTTTTGTGACAATACTGGTGCAATTGCCTTGGCAAAGGAATCCAGATTTCACAAGAGAACAAAACACATCAAGAGACGCTTCAATCCCATCTGTCATCAAGTGTCGGAGGGGGACATAGAAATTTGCAAGATACAAATGAATCAGAATGTTGCAGACCCATTGACTAAGCCTCTTCCACGAGCAAAACATGATGAGCACCAAAGCTCCATGGGTGTTAGAATCATTACTATGCAATCTAGATTATTGACTCTAGTGCAAGTGGGAGACTGAAGGAAATATGCCCTAGAGGAAATAATAAAGTTATTATTTATTTCCTTAATTCATGATAAATGTTTATTCATCCTAGAATTGTATTAATCAGAAACTTAGTACATGTGTGAATACATAGACAAAACATATAGTCCCTAGTATGCCTCTACTTGACTAGCTCGTTAATCAAAGATGGTTATGTTTCCCAACCATAGACATGTGTTGTCATTTGATGAACGGGATCACATCATTAGGAGAATGATGTGATGGACATGACCCACCCATTAGCTTAGCATTATGATCGTTTCAGTTTCATTGCTACTGCTTTCTTCATGACTTATACAAGTTCCTCAGACTATGAGATTATGCAACTCCCGAATACCGGAAGAACACTTTGTGTGCTACCAAACGTCACAATGTAAATGAGTGATTAAAAAGGTGCTCTACAAGTTTCTCCGAAGGTGTTTGTTGGGTTGGCATAGATCGAGATTAGGATTTCTCACTCCGTGTTTCGGAGAGGTATCTCTGGGCCCTCGCGGTAATATTCATCACTATAAGCCTTGCAAGCATTGTGAGTAATGAGTTAGTTGTGGGATGAAGTATTATGAACCGAGTAAAGAGACTTGCCGGTAACGAGATTGAACTAGGTATGATGATACCGACGATCGAATGTCGGGCAAGAAACATACCGATGACAAAGGGAACAACGTATGTTGTTATGCGGTTTGACCGATAAAGATCTTCATAGAATATGTAGGAACCAATATGAGCATCCAGGTTCCGCTATTAGTTATTGACCAGAGACGTGTCTTGGTCATGTCTACATAGTTCTCGAACCCGTAGGGTCCGCATGCTTAATGTTCGATGACGATTGGTATTATGAGTTTATGTGTTTTGTTGTACCGAAGGTTGTCGGAGTCTCGGATGTTATCACGGACATGACCAGGAGTCTCGAAATGGCCGAGACGTAAAGATAAATATATTGGAAGGCTATGTTTTGACACCGGAAAGGTTCCGAGAGGTTCAGGAAGTTTTCCAGAGTATCGGGATGTTACCGGAACCCCCTGGGAGTCAATGGGCCTTAATGGGCCATGGTGGAAGAGAGAAGGAGGCGGCCAAGGTGGGGGTGTGCCCCCCAAGCCCAATCCGAACTGGGAATGCGGGCCGGCCCCCCTTTCCTTCTCCCCCTCTCCCTCTTCCTTCTTCTCGTACTCCAACTAGGGAAAGGGGAGACCTAGTTCTACTGGGAGTAGCACTCCCCCCTTGGGCGCGCCATAGAGGGCCGACCCTCCCCCTCCTCCACTCCTTTATATACATGGGAGGGGGACACCCCAAGGACACACAAATTGACAATTGTTTTAGCCATGTGCGGTGCCCCCCTCCACAGATTTCCACCTTGGTCATATCGTCGTCGTGCTTAGGAGAAGCCCTGCGCCGGTAACTTCATCATCACTGTCACCACGACATCATGCTGACAAAACTCTCCCTCGACCTCAGCTGGATCTAGAGTTCGTGGGACGTCACCGAGCTGAACGTGTGCAGATTGCGGAGGTTCCGTACCTTCAGTGCTAGGATCGGTTGGATCGTGAAGACGTACGACTACATCAACCGCGTTGTCATTACGCGTCCGCTTTCGGTCTACGAGGGTACATAGACAACACTGTCCCCTCTCATTGCTATGCATCACCTAGAGATAGATCTTGCGTGATCGTAGGAATTTTTTTGAAATTACTGCGTTCCCCAACACTGACTACCCCTACTGGAAGAACAAGATGCGCATGCATTTTGAAGCCATTTATGTTGATCTTTGGTATGTCGTCAAGACTCGTTCCCAAAGTTGGTAAAGGCGTCACCGCTGCTGATGTCCAGAGATTTGCTCAATTAGACTCAACCGCCAAGAACATCATCTGTGGTCGTGTGAGTGCACTGGAAACTGCAAAGCTGGTCTGGGATTGGATGTCCAAGGTGAATGAAGGCGTCTCAACTCAGAGAGACTCAGGAATCGATGTTCTTTGCTTTCTCTTCAACCACTTCAAGAGAAATGCCAATGAAAATGGCCAACTCACGTTTGATCGCTTGACTGATATCACCAATGAGCTTTGTGCTCTCGGCGCCACTGAGATCACCAAACATGAGATCGTGAAGAAGCTTCTGAGATCACTTGACAACTCATTTGACACCTTAGCACTAATGATACAAGAATGTCCAGACTTCAAAGATCTCGATCCGTATGACATACTTGAGAGGCTCAACACCCATGAGTTCCAGCTATCTAAGAAACGTGATATCTATGGTCCCAACTATGGCCGAACCCGTACTCTGAAGGAAAAGGCTGCTTCCTCATCTCAAGAAGAATCTGACTGTAGCTCTGGTGATCCTGAAGAGCTTGGCAAAGAACTTGCAATGCTTGTGAGGAAGTTTCATAAGTTCTCCAAGAAGAATCGGTTCAGCAAGTCTTCAAGATCTATCTCCAAGAACGACGAGGCTTCATCACGTGACTACAAGAAGAGGACTTGCCACAAATGCAAGAAGATAGGCCACTACATCTCCGAGTGTCGTTAGTGGGATAAGGAATCAAAGAAGAAGAAGAAGAGCAAGGAGTATGATTCTGATGACAAGAAGAAAAAGAAGAAATCTTCAAAATCTTCTTCAAAGTCTTCGTGAAATTCTTCATCTCACAAGAAGACCTCATCAAGCAAGGCCCGTGCATTTATTGGCAAGGAAATGGATTCAGAGGAGGAGTCTGCCTTAGAGGAGGCGAAGGTGGAGTCTTAGGAGGAGTCTGATTTAGGCATGGCAAGCCTGGCTCTGGCATCAACGTTCGTCGCCAAGTCAATCTTCAACATTGAAGACAATGGTCACAGTGTTGAAACCAAAGCTGATGATGATGATGATGATGACTCTGCTCCTACCTACTGTTTCATGGCATGTGGTGCCAAGGTAACTTCATGTGATGCCTATTTCCAAACTTCTAGTGAAGATGATTCTGAATGTGAATCCAAACCTAGATATAAGACACTTGCTAAAATTGCAACTGAGCAACAAACGGCTATGGAACATATTCAAAAGCTTATATACAAAAGTGATGACTTGTTGCACACGGAAATGAATCGAACTTAGTGCTTAATTGCAGACTTTAAAAGTCTTTGCGTCAAGTACGAAGATCTTGAAAGTCGTCATGAAACTCTCTCAGTCTCTCATGAGAAGCTTTCCGACGATTATCTTCATAGGAAGCAGGATCTAGAGAAACTGAGAGCGTCTGATGAAGATCTTCAAAAAGAGAACGATTCACTACTCGCCCAACAGATCAGTGCTGCTCAGGTATAATTTGTTCCACCATGCTTAAAGTGTCTTGAGCGCGATAATGCTGTCTCTATTGCTGAATGTTCTACTGCTTCTGATGTTGCAATATCTTCAACTACTGATGTGGTAACTAACCCCTCTATTGATGATGCCACTACTATTGCTGATGAGAATGCTAGGTTGAAGACATTGCTTGAGACTAACATGTACAAAAGCCTCAAAGGGCATCAAACCTTGTGTGATGTCCTCAAGAAACAGATTCTGAACCGAAACCCTGGGAAAGAGGGTGTTGGGCTCGAGAGGAAAATGAACGTTGATGGTTCATATTGGACACCTGAGCAGTACCCCAAAACCACCTGGGTTGCTGCTAAGGATCCTTCAGTGGACCCATCCACTTTATCTGGCTTCACTTGCGCTAACCCAATTGTCATTGATGAATTCTTTGATGCAAATTATAAACTGTTTAAGAATCAGATTGGTGAAGTGTTTGCCAGGTACATTGGTACTAACTGCAGGAATGGGTCACCCCAGAAGAAGATCTGGGTGCCCAAAAGTTGTCTTGAGAAGCTTCCCATGAATGTCATCATGACACCACCTGGGAAGAAGACAAAGCCCCGACCAAAAGTGTCATAAGGTACAAAGGCTTCATATAGACAGAGGACCCCTCATGGTCACCCTAACGCCAATGTTTTGTAGGAGAATCACTATGAGACTCATGATTATGAGCGTGTTTCCTCTAACCGCTATGTTCAAAAAACTAAGAACTTTTCTGCATATTCTTATGAGTATTATTCTCCTCCTGCGAAGCTATTTTCTAGGGCTGCCAAGCCAAAGTTCTCAGATGCTGCACTTAGACTTGTTGCTTCTAAGCCAACCCTAAAGATGTGTGTGGGTGGTTAAGAACAACTAATTTCTCTTGCAGGGAAAGGTCTCCAGCCAGAAAGCAAAATCTTCTAACGCCAATGCTGGAGACCTAAAACATCTTGTGGGACGCAAGATAAAATGCTCCAATGGTCTTATCATGTGTTTTGTCCCAGGTTTCCTTGACGAGCATCCTATCATGCCTAACTAGAATCTAAACTTTGATAATATGCTTGTTCGCTACATGTTTCTGCTTCACAATACTCTTGGTGAAGCCTATCCCGCTAACTGCACTATAGGGTACAACTCCGAAAGCCACTGAATGGATTATAGATAGCGGCTACACCAACCACATGACTAGTGATCAAAGTCTTCTTATGGATTCAACCCTACGTCCATCTAGTACGAGCCACATCACATTTGCTGACACTGGTAAAAGCAAGGTATTAGGTCTTGGCAGAGTTGCTATCTCAAAGGATAAGCACATGCATAAAGTGATGCTTGTTGAATCCCTTGGATACAACTTAATGTCTGTGTCAATGCTCTGTGATCTGAACATCATTGTGATATTTGGAAAATATTGTTGTCTTGTGCTAATGGAATCTGACAAATCTCTAGTCTTCGAAGGCTACCGAAGAGGTGATCTGTATATGGTAGATTTCTCAGCAAGACCACAACTTGCCGTATGTCTTCTAGCAAAGGCTTCAGAATGCTGGCTATCGCATCAACGGCTAGGACATGCGGGCATGAGGAACATGTAAACTCTCGCGAAGAAGAAGCACATCATTGGCATCGAGGGCGTCAAGTTCAAGAAGGATCATCGATGTGGTGGCTGTGAAGCTGGAAAGATGACTAGAGCCAAGCATCCCTAGAAGACAATCATGACTACCTCACGCCCCTTCGAGCTGCTTCACATGGATCTATTTGGCCCTACTCACTACTCTACCCTTACTACTACTACACATCTCTATGGCTTCGTTATTGTTGATGATTACTCAAGATACACCTGGGTGCACATAATTCTCTATAAGACTGAAGTGCAGGATGCCTTGAGACATTTATATTGATACTTTGGGCATCACACATGAGTTCTCTGCTCCTTACACACCTCAGTAGAATGGCATCGTGGAGCACAAAGAACACTCATTGAGATGGCGCGAACGATGCTCGACTAGTACAAGACTCCAAGAAAATTCTGCCCTGAAGCCATTAATACTGCATGCCACATCATCAACAGAGTATATCTTCACAAGTTCGTCAAGAAGACATCTTATGAACTTTTAACTGGTAAGAAGCCAAATGTCAGTTACTTCATAGTCTTTGGTGCTAGGTGCTGGATCAAAGATCCACATCACACGTCTAAATTCACAACGAAAGCACATGAAGGTTTTATGCTTGGTTACAAAAAGGACTCGCACACCTACAGAGTCTTCAACCTCTTTCACTATAAAGTGGTTGAAACTGTAGATGTGTGGTTCAATGAGACTAACAGCTCGCAAAGAGAGCACCTGCGAAATGTGCTAGATGAAGCTACACCAGGTGAAGCTATCAAGTTGATGGGTACTAGAGATATCATACCCACAAAGGAAAAAGATGAGGATGAGATTATCATTTCTGCACCTAATCAACCTAAAGACAGTGCTCAGTCCGAAGCCAATGCTGAAGATGAAGACAACAGTGAGTCAGATCAAATCTTCGTCCAGCTCATCCTCATGTTGCAAATGAAGTCCAGATTGAGAAGATGATTGATAGCATCAATGCACCTGGCCCTCTCACTCGATCAAGAGCTACACAACTAGCAATCTTCTATGGACACTTTGCTTTTGTCTCTATATCTGAACCCAAGAACGTCGAAGAAGCCTTCATGGAACCTAAATGGATTCAAGCTATGCAAGAAGAGCTTCAATAGTTTGAGCTGAATAATATCTGGGAGCTTATCAAACATCCTGATCCTCGCAAGCACAATGTCATTGGCATGAAATGGTTCTATTGCAACAAGCAAGATGAACTAGGAGAAGTTGTCAGAAACAAAGCTCACATCATTGCTCAAGGTACACACAAGTGGAAGTAATAGACTTCGATGAAACCTTTGCTCATGTGGCTCGGCTTGAAGCTATTTGCATACTGCTGGCTTCTGCCAAGCATCACAACATTCTTCTGTACCAAATGGATGTGAAGAGTGCCTTTATTAATGGCAAAATGAAAGAAGAAATGTATGTCGCTCAACCGCCTGGTTTTGAAGATCCTAAGCATCCTGATATGGTGTACAAGCTCAACAATGCACTATATGGCCTCAAACAAGCACCTCGCGCTTGGTATGACACACTCAAGCAATTCCCAAAGAGCAAAGGCTTCAAACCTGGTTCACTAGATCCCACTCTCTTCACGAAGACATATGATGGTGAACTATTTGTGTGTCAAATATACGTGGATGACATTATCTTCCGATGCACGGATAAGAGATAAAGTGATGAGTTTGGATACATAAAGCAAGAGCAATATCAGGTGTCCATGATGGGGGAGCTGAAATTCTTCCTTGGTCTTCAAATCCGTCAACAGCGCAATGGCATCTTCATATCGCAAGAAAAGTACCTTAAAGATTGCCTGAAAAAGTTTGGAATGCAAGACTGCAAAGGGTACACGAGCCAATGCCAACCAAAAGTCATCTCGGCCCTGATGACAATGGTAAAGAGTTCGATCAAAAGGTATACTGCTCCATGGTTGGTTCTTTGCTCTATTTATGTGCATCTAGGCCTGATATTATGCTTAGCGTTTGCATGTGTGCCTAATTCCAAGCGGCACCAAAGGAGTCACATCGCCTTGTGAGGAAGCGAATACTTCGATATTTGTCTCACACCCCTGCACTAGGATTATGGTATCCAAAGGGCTCAACATTTGATCTAGTTGGATATTCTGATGCTGATTATGCTGGTGCCAAGGCTGATCACAAGTCCACTTCAGGAACATGTCACTTTCTTGGAAGATCTCTTGTCTGTTGGTCTTCAAAGAAGCAGAACTGTGTATCACTCTCCACTTCTGAATCTGAATACATTGCTGCTGGATCGTGCTGTGCTCAGCTTCTCTGGATGAAGCAAACTCTCAAGGACTATGGCATCAACACGAAGAATGTGCCACTCTTCTGCGATAATGAAAGCGCCATCAAGCTTTCCAAGAATCCAGTTCAGCACTCAAAGACAAAGCACATCGAGATTCGTCACCACTTTCTGAGAGATCATGTCAACAAAGAAGACATTGATATCATTCACGTAAACACTGAAGAGCAACTGGCCGATATCTTCACTAAGCCCTTGGATGAGAAGAGCTTTTGCAAGCTACGGTGTGAGCTAACACTACAAAAAATACACTTCTGTGATGATACATGTTTGTCACAGTAGGTCGCGTTTTTTGTCATGCATGTACATCCATGACGATTTTATGACAGAATAAAGATAGTCATACCTGTGCTTTCATAGAAGTGTTCCATGACATTACCAAAATTGTCATCACGGAAGTGTCCACTTCCATGACGATAAATCAACATCAGAGAAGTGCGTTCGTCAAGGGTGACCGACACGTGGCCTCCACCGTAACGGGACACCGTTAAGCTATCGGGTCTAGTTTTGGATCTGATAACCCGTTAACAACCCGGACAAATGGGAAATTTCCACATGTAAAATTCTAATTGGCCAGAGGAAACACGTGTTAGCTCGTCAGTGGGTCAGGTAGGCGCTTATGATATGTCAACACGTGTGACGGCCCACCACTGGTCCATTTAGCTTACAAAGGCCGGCCAATTTGACTTGGTCAAAAATTAGCGGGCTGGTCCATGAAAAGCCTGTTAACATTCTCTTCGCAAATAGCCCATTTTACGGCCCGGTAACTCACGGCCCGTTAAGGCCTACCAGAAATCGGCCCAACAATGTCATGTGGGCTGTCGAATATAACACCAGCCCGTTTCACTTTTGTCCCATGTATGGTGAGGGAGTCCTAGATTAGGGGGTATCCGGACAGCCGGACTATATACATCGTCCGGACTATCGAAGCATGAAGATACAAGACTCAAGACTTTAGCCCGTGTCTAGATGTGACTCTCCTTTGCGTGGAAGACAAGCTTGGCGATTCGGATATTATGTTTCCTTCCTTGTAACCGACTCCATGTAAACCCTAGCTCTCTCCGGTGTCTATATAAACCGGAGAGGATGGTCCTTAGAAGGCCGATTACAATTACAATCATACCATCATAGGCGAGCTCTTAGGGTTTAGCCTCTATGATCTCGTGGTAGATCTACTCTTGTACTACTCATATCTTCAATATTAATCAAGCAGGAAGTAGGGTTTTACCTCCATCGAGAGGGACCGAACCTCGGTAAACATTGTGTCCCTTGCTTCCTATTACCATCAGCCTAAGACGCAAAGATCGGGACCCCCTACCCGAGATCCGCCGGTTTTGACACCGACATTGGTGCTTTCATTGAGAGTTCCTCTGTGCCGTCGCTTCAAGGCTTGATGGCGTCTTCAATCGTCAACAACACAGTCTAGGGTGAGACTTTTCTCCCCGGACAGATCTTTGTGTTTGGCGGCTTCGCACTACGGGCCAATTCGCTTGGTCATCTGGAGAAGGTCGACAGCTACGCCCCTGGCTACCAGATCAGAGTTGGAAACTTGAACTACACGGTAGATATTCGCGGAGACTTGATTTTCGATGGATTCGGCCCTGTGCAAGGAGCGCCGGACAGTCACGACGAGCACGGCCTAGACCTGTTATCGGACAATGCTCGGAACACCATCCCTGCAATAGCCCCGGATCTAAATCCGGAACAGGTTGTGTTGCCCGAGGACGGAGGGATGGACCCCGCCCCGCAGGCCGCACGCTCATCGGCGATGGAGACGAACACAGGTCACCTCTCTGTGGAGGCCTGTAACCCTGGGCCCCCGGACTCATATCCGGTTGTTGGCTCACGTCCGCACACTCTTGAGCCAGCCGAGCCAGGTTGGGCTCCGGTAAGTGAGTTTACCGCTGTGGACATCTTTTAGCACTCGTCTTTTGGCGACATGCTGAACTCATTAAAGTCTCTCTCTTTGTCAGGAGGCTCTCGGCGGAACTATGTCCGGCTTGAGTGGGAAGCAGGCGACGAAGGAATTCGCTACCCACCCACCACCCACCTTGTCGCCACGATCGATGATTTAACCAACGTGCTCGACTTCGACTACAAAGACATCGACGGTATGGATGATGATGCAGGAGACGTACAGGAGCCAGCGCTCACAGGAAGATGGACGGCCACCTCTTCATACGATATATGCATGGTGTACCTCTTCAAGCGCCGGCTTATTGCCACTGCGAGAACCCTGAAGAAGAAGCAGCAACAGCTTCAAGCTGATCAAGATCTGCTCACAGATAGATGGACAGAAGTCCTGGCAGCCGAGGAATATGGACTCGAGCGCCACACGGCTGACCGGCCGCCTCGAGGTCGGGATAAATCGACATATCAGCCCGAATACCAGCCCCCACCCCCGCGCCAGTTTACCACGGCCCGGGGCAATACTCAGGACCTATGTGATAAACTGGATAGCGCTGCAGGACAACCAAGATTGATCTACGGATCACGAGGGCGCGCCGCAGCACATGACGATGACCGTCATACCGGATACACTAACAGCAAATCCGGCTGGGACAAATATAACCAGTCAGACGCAGCCGGACTGTGTCGTGACATAGCTCGGCACAGAGGCGCCGCACACCCCTCTGCTTCACCGATGAAGTAATGGACCATGAATTCCCAGAAGGGTCCAGACCCGTAAACATTGAATCATACGATGGAACAACATACCCCACGGTATGGATCAAAGATTTCCTTCTCCAAATTCACATGGCCCGCGGAGATGATCTACATGCCATCAAGTATCTTCCCCTTAAACTCAAAGGACCCGCCCGACACTGGCTAAACAGCTTCCCCGCAAATTCCATTGGCAGTTGGGAAAACATGGAAGACACATTTCTTGACAACTTCCAAGGCACATATGTGCGACCTCCGGATGCCGATGACTTGAGCCACATTACTCAACAGCCCGGAGAATCAGCCAGGAAATTCTGGACTCGGTTCCGAACTAAAAAGAACCAAATAGTCGACTGTCCGGACGCGGAAGCCCTGGCGGCCTTCAAGCATAATATCCGTGACGAGTGGCTCGCCCGACACCTCGGCCAGGAGAAACCCAAGTCTATGGCAGCTCTCACGACACTAATGACCCGCTTTTGCGTGGCGAGGACAGTTGGTTGGCTCGCAGTAGCACTACGTCATATTCTGGCACGTCAGATGTCCGTGACAATAACAGCATGCTACGGCGCAACAGACACAAGCGACGGAACAACGGAGACAACACCGAAGACACGGCGGTCAATGTCGGATTCAGCGGATCCAAATCCGGTCAACGGAAGAAGCCATTCAAGAGAAACAATCAGGGACCGTCCAGTCTAGACCGCATACTGGAGCGCTCGTGCCATATTCATGGCACCCGGACAAGCCAGCCACCACACCAATAGAGACTGCTGGGTGTTTAAACAGGCCGGCAAAGTAAACACCGAAAACAAGGACAAGGGGCTGCACAACGATGATGACGAGGAGCCCCGGCGTCCGAACATGGGGGGACAGAAGAAATTTCCCCCCCATGTGAAAACGGTCAACATGATCTACGCCACCCACATCCCCAAGCGGGAACGGAAGCGAGCACTACGGAAAGTCTACGCGATGGAGCCAGTCATCCCAAAATTTAACCCATGGTCAGCTTGTCCGATCACCTTTGATCGTAGGGATCATCCTACTAGCATCCGTCACGGTGGCTCAGCTGCATTGGTTCTAGACCCAATCATAGACGGATTCCACCTCACAAGAGTCCTTATGGACAGAGGTAGCAGCCTGAACCTGCTCTACCAGGACACAGTGCACAAAATGGGCATTTATCCTTCAAGGATTAAGACCAACAAAACCACCTTTAAAGGTGTAATTCTTGGAGTAGACGCCCGTTGTACGGGTTCTATAACATTGAAAGTGGTCTTCGGATCTCCGGATAACTTCCGAAGCGAAGATCTAATCTTTGATATCGTCCCTCTCTGCAATGGTTACCACGCACTGCTCGGACGAACCGCATTCGCTAGATTCAATGCGGTGCCACACTATGCATACCTCAAGATCAAGATGCCAGGCCCATGCAGGGTCATAACAGTCAACGGAAATATGGACCGCTCTCTCCGTACAGAAGAGCACACCGCAGCCCTTGCGGCAGAAGTACAATGCGGCCTCCTCCGGCAAACCACCAATCCGGAGACAACAACGTCAAGCTCCGTCAAGCGAGGACGCAACACCCCACAACAGGATCGGCAGGCACGCCAAGAGCACGACTAGCAGTCCGGCCTCCGCTCAAATCCCATCAAAGCTGCATCCGTGCCAACAGACACAATTACGCACTCAAAATACCATGGGCACAAGCGGAGGTGTAGCAATGGCTCAGTCAACAACACGGTATCGCTTCGTAACTTTTTCTTTTACCTTTAAGGACATGGCTTTAGTGCAGCTTCTCCAGAAGAGCCGGATTGTCGGACTTACATAGGAGAGCAAACGAAGGAGGCAACAGGCTTTGCGCACGGAAGGAAATACCCAGGTGGAATCTATTCGCGGTTGTTATACCTGTTTTATCTATCTGTACGTAGCCTGCCTCTGGATAGGGTATGTCAAATAATCCTATTTATCTCCGCTTAATGCATTCATTTTAAACATACGCCTAAACGTATTATTCATCAATGGGAGACCATATATAGCGTCAGCTTGTTATTCTTATTTGAGCATTTTTTTACAAATGTCTATTTGATTTTGCATCCGTACACTTTGGTACGCTTAGTTTGCCAGGGGCTTCTTATGACGCCCCATAATACAGCAAGACAAGTCCGAACACATTCAACAGTGCGGCACCCCGAACTTATAGCATTATATGCATCTGCTCCGAATCATGTCTTGGGTCTACAGTTGGGATAGCCCGGCTCCCTTGTTTTGGTGCCTTACGTTCCGTTAATTTGACTAAGGCAGTGCAGGGAGAACTACTGCGATTGTGCCCTGGTTCTTCCGGATGAGCACCTCAGTAGAGAAAGCACAAAACTGATTGGCATGATGTGGCGAGAGCTGGTCACTATTCGAGAGGTCTTAAAATCCTTAAAGATTTTTCCGCTTTAGGCGATAATTCGGCTTTGTCCAATAAAGGCGTGTATAGCGCCCCAATTCGGCCTTCCGGATTCTAGGGGCTTCGCCGAAATTTAAAATTGTAGACTTATATGGTTAATTGAAGGTTATAAAGCCGCATTGTACGATTGCCTTGTTCGCTGCGCTGGACACCTCCTTAAGGGACCAATCAGTTGGACAAAGAATGTCCGGGTTTTCCACGAACACCCCAGTACTAGTTACATGGGGGCGGAAGCCGACGACTGGCCTACTTTCAGAATTTGATAAACAGCCGCACAGAAGGTAATATTTTAAATAAAAAAAGCGCTACATAGCGCAAGTAACTTCGTCTTTAAATTACAAACATGACAGAGGTGAATTCCTTCAAAAATTATATCTTTGGTACATTCATCGGTCACGAGGCAAGCACCCTTCATAACGCCATCATAATACTTCTCGGGATGCGATGCGGCTTGCCCTCTGGCGGCCCGTCCTTCACCAGCTTCTCCGCATCCATCTTGCCCCAATGCACCTTTGCACGGGCAAGGGCCTGGTGGGCACCTTCAATGCAAACGAATCGCTTGATGACTTCCAGTCACGGACATGCATCCACCATCCGCTTGATCAGGCCGAAGTAGCTGGTGGGCAGAAGCTCACCAGGCCATATCCGGACTATGAGATCCTTCATAGCCACTTCGGCCGCCTTGTGGAGTTCGACCAACTGCTTCAGTTGGTACTCAGAGGCGTTGAATGTTTGGCCCCAGCATACTAGGACCAGAACAACTTCTCCGTTGAGCTCCCCTTGTAGGCACGGTAGAACTCCACGACATCTGATACGCTGCGTGGCAGATCTGCTAATGCCCCTGGAGAGCTCTGTACTCGGGTAAGTAAAAGAAACGCCTCCTCCACATGTTTGCTTTGCATAAAGAATTTCTTACCCGCTGTTATCTTTTTGGCCTCCTGGATCTCCTGCTGTGCCCTATCGGCTTCGGCCTTGGTGACTTTTATATTTGTAAGGGCCTTCGCAAGCTCGGCCTCTTTTGCTTTAAGCTCATGCTCCACGGACTGGAGCTTCTTGCCGAGCTCCTGGAGCTCTTCTTGTACTTCGCCCACTCGGGCTTCTTGCTTTTTGCGCTCCTTGTGCTCCAAGGCCGCTTTGTGTTCAGCCTCGGACATCGCCTTCTTGAGAGACGCCACTTCGGTGTTGGCCTCTGTTACCACATCACGATGTTTCGTCGATTAGCATAATCAAATTTTATTTACGATTTATTATATGAGCGAGGGGAATCACACCTTTGCTCTCCTCGAGCTGCCTCCTCGTGAGGCCGAGCTCTCCCTGTGCCCGCTCTAGGTCCTTCGTTAGGCTGGCGATTTCGGCCGTGTGAGCAGCAGCAGCCAGCAGCACAGCCTGTTTATTTACATTTAAACTTATTGTTAGACTCCTATGGATTATAGTTGACCCTCCATTTGGTTTTTCTTTCCGAACACCAAACAGAGTATCAGGGGATACTACCTATCGGGTGGTAATTTCACACATTTTTACTTATCTCAAAGCCTGTCAGGAGGCTGGTGCAGGCTTCGGTTAGTCAGCTCTTGGTGGACGAAACCTTCTGAATCACCGCATTCATAAGAGTACGGTGCTCTTCATCTAGGGAAGCGCTGCGAAGCGCTTCCAACAAACAATCCGGGGCCTCAGGCGCAACGGAAGTCCTTGATACAGACAGCCCTCCCTCCCTAATAAGGGGCTGCCCGCCTGAGTCCAGAAGCACTGAAGGCTCCGGAATAGTGTTCGGCTGAGAGCCGGGCTTACCGTGGCTCTCATCGACAGGATCTGCAGGGACCTTGAACCCCGCGAGTCCGACGTCTGGGACGCCGCCTTGAGGCGCCTCCAGGGCCACCTCCACCATCTCCGGGAGCCTTCGGGACAACACCTCCGTGTCGTCCGCAGGCCGAGGAGAAGTGGCCGTCGGGAGTGAGTTCATTGCTGACTCACTCAAGGACCCGTCCGAAGACGACACTTTGGGATGGGCCCTGGCCAGACTGCATACAAGTTCGGCATTACAACAAAACTATGAAGCGGAATTATGATGGAGTGCGGGTACTTACGATCACACTAGGGGCTTCTTCCTGGGCAGCCACCCTTCGTCGCTGTCGGCGGCGGTGGCGGAGTAGTCCGGAAGGGACACCTTTCCCTTGTTGGACGTCCTAGCCTCCCCCACTGGGGCAGCCTTCCTCTTTTTCTCCCCCCAAGTACGGGGAGGTGGAGTTTCATCTTGTTTCCCCCTGCTTCCGCGAGAGGAATCTGCCTCGTCATCATCAGACGACAAGTGTATGACGGACTTGCGCCGGGGGCCTCTCCTGGTCCCCTGGTCCGCCGTCTCCGGCCCCCCATCCTTTCCGGATGGGACGGCCTCTTCTTCTTCTTCTTCTTCTTCTTCTTCCCCTTTGGGGGAGGAGTGCGCCTCATCGTCTTCGGACGAGGCTTGCGCAACCTTACTTCGGAGACCGTTTCGGGTCCCCGAGGCCTTCTTATCGGCCTTCTTCTCCGGCCCCTTATAAGGCGCGCGGACCAGCATCTTCGTCAGAAGATCATTAGCTGGACTTTCTGGCAGCGGAGCCGGATAGTCAATCCGCTCCGCTGTCTCCACATACTCCTGAACAAATATACACAATCACTTAAGGATTCCCCATGAATACATTGGGAAGAACCGAACCCGGTGGCAGCCTGAGAACTCACCTGGGTAGGGTGCCATGTGGCATGGAGCCCGTGGTCCACGGATATGAGAGGCGGTACTTCGGTGGCCTTGAACAACGCCTTCCACGCGTTCTTGTGCCTCATGCCGTAGAGCCTTTGGAGCGTCTGGTGTTCGGCTAGGATGAACTCCCACAGATTGAATGCCCGCCTTTGGCACGGAAGCATCCAACAAATGAGCATGACTTGGATCACGTTGACAGGCTTGATGTTCTTGTCCTTCATGCCCTTGATGCATTTTATGAGTTGGGTCAGCTCTGTAGATTCGCCCCATAGCAGGCCCTTCTGTTCCCAGGAGGTGAGACGCATAGGGGTTCCAGATCGGAACCCGGGGGCCGCCACCCAGTTGGCGTCGCGTGGCTCGGTGATGTAGAACCACCCCGATTGCCACCCCTTCACGGTTTCCGCAAAGGAGCCGTCAAGCCAGGTGACGTTAGGCATTTTGCCCACCATGGCTCCTCTGCACTCCGCTTGCTGGCTGCTCACGATCTTCGGCTTCACACAGAAGGTTTGCAGCCATAAGCCAAAATGAGGCTTGATGCGGAGGAAAGCCTCGCATACGACGATGAACGCCGAGATGTTGAGGACAAAGTTCGGGGCTAGATCATGGAAGTCTAGCCCGTAGTAGAACATGAGCCCACGGACGAAGGGGTGGAGTGGAAACCCCAGTCCACAGGCGAAGTGGGCAAGAAACATGACCCTCTCGTGGGGTCCTGGGGTTGGAATGACCTGCCTGCCGTCTTGTAGCCGGTGCGCTATGTCTGCGGCCAAGTATCCGACCGCCCGAAGACTTGCGATGTTCTTCTCCTTCACGCTGGAAGCCACCCACATGCCTCCTGCTCCGGACATGTTTAGCTGTGCGGAGAAGACTTGGACTAGGGCGCTGGAGCTCAAGGAGGCAAGAGTGGGCAGGTGAGGAAGAAGGCGTGGGTAAAAATGGGGAACTCTTATCCCTTTATAGAGGCGACGAAAGCGGTGCGCCTCCCCACTGGCCTGTTGAGAATCGCTTACTTCCCAAGCGCCACGATTGATGGCACGGGGGGATTACCCATACCCGTATTTATGAGAATCCCGTGATAAGGGGACATGATCTCTGCTTTGACAAGACGTGTCAAGGAAACTGCCTCTCAATACGCGTTGTGGCTGGTTGTGGAAAAAACGGTTCGCATAATGACCTGGCTGTAATGGCATATCATGTCGTCTAAAAGTTGTCAGCTGAAGTATCATTCTCTCTATGATGGTATGCGAAGATCATTTTGCAGATCCAGACACAGTCTACGTGTTCGATAATAACCTTGGAGTATTCGGAGAAGGAACACGCCTTGCAATGCCGAAGACAAGACTACGCGCCGGACTCATCGTCATTGAAGCCTGGTTCAGGGGCTACTGAGGGAGTCATCTATTGGGGGTATCTGGACAGCCGGACTATATACATCGTCCGGACTATTGAAGCGTGAAGATACAAGACTCAAGACTTCGGCCCGTGTCCAGATGGGACTTTCCTTTGCGTGGAAGACAAGCTTGGCAATCCGGATATTATGTTTCCTTCCTTGTAGTCGACTCCATGTGAACCCTAGCTCTCTCTGGTGTCTATATAAACCGGAGAAGATGGTCCTTAGAAGGCCGATCACAATTACAATCATACCATCATAGGCGAGCTCTTAGGGTTTAGCCTCTACGATCTCGTGGTAGATCTACTCATGTACTACTCATATCTTCAATATTAATCAAGCAGGAAGTATGGTTTTACCTCCATCGAGAGGGCCCGAACCTGGGTAAACATTGTGTCCCTTGCTTCCTATTACCATCAGCCTAAGACACACAGATCGGGACCCCCTACCCGAGATCCGCCGGTTTTGACAGCGACATATGGCCCACGACGTCTTTCGGCCCATATGAGGCCTTCGTATCTTTAGTCCCTTTAGATCCTCACGATGATCTAGCCCATAATGAATAGTAAATTTCTTTGTACCCCTTAACGGCCCATGATTCACATGGGCCGTTTCCAGCCCGTGTTAGCTTTCGGCCTACTGATGGCCCATACGTTCTTGGGCTCCTTTCCGGCCCGTTACTGGCCTGTTCCCCTAATGGGCCAAATTTGGCCCATGGCAAGAGTCGGCCCATTTCTGGCCTGTTAACCTGTTGCACCGTTTCCATCTTGTCCTATATTCTGGCCCATCAACGACCCGTTATGCCTGTGACAGAATTAAGGCTTTGCTGTCCTCCGGCCTGTTAACGACTCGTTACCGTGCTGGGCCGATACCAATTATGCCCGTTTACGACACATGTAGACCCATTTATCCGATGGCCCGAGGCCCACCGATTCTACAGCCCTGCTGGAGGCCTATTTATCGACAACCTGTAGGAGACCGATGGATCGTACGTCCTGTAGCAGGTTCAAGGTTACCACGGTCCGTATATGGCCCATAGTTGTTGCGGCCACTAGCAAACCAGGGAAAAAGAAGACTAGGAAATAAATAAGCCCAAAACTAAAGCTAGGCTATTAAGGCGATTGCACAGATTACATCTACTCAGCATCAAAGATCGCCACCAGTGCAAATATAGGGAACACCCAACACTATGCAAAAATGGCTTGCTGTTTTCTTCAGCCGGTGGCTGCACGTTAAGAACAATTTTTGTATCGCAACAAAACAAATTACAACTATAAAACAAAAGGAAGGTTGGCATAAAAGTTAACAGTCTGGCAGATAAATGCACCACCAGAAGTTCAGAAGCTCAGTTCATTTGACCTAACTGTTACATTTTCATTTTGTATTGTCCGATGGAGCATCATAACCTTCGCCTTGATTTCTCCTAGGCTCTTGAACAACATAACAAATGTCTGATAGCTGGTTTCAAAACCATGCATATCTTGACGACATAATTTTTTTGTCTATCCTTGTTTCACAAAGGGTCTCTGTTAGGGAATGGACTTGTGTCTGGAATGCAGTTTGGACGAGATTGCCTGAACAACTAACCCAATATTATGCAGGAACGCGCTTTTGGCACTGTTAGTGGACAGGTACTGACCCACTGCAGCAAGAGCTGACATTGCGGTTATAGTTGCCTCGCCACATTCAGAAGGTGGCGGTTCTGCCATTTTTTCCATAGCTTGCTAAAAAGTTGAGTTTTTACATTAGTAGTACCAGAACAGAAGATATTAAGGAGGCAGCAAAACCAAACAAAATAGCTTTGGTCTATATACATAACTTATTCTGGTGAACCCATGTAAAATATTAGTTGTATTTTACTGCAAAGTACATAATAAAACCAGGTTCCAAACATATGACCATGTAACATCGTTAATGTATTGTCTATTTCTTCACATTGTATTGACAGCTAAGGATAAAGAGACAAAGTTTGTAATACGGTAAGCATAGTATGACATCATTCATATATCAAAAAAACCGAGAACATACAAACAGGCAATTGTAACATTGTGTGGGAAAGTCCGACACAGAACTAGATTACAGGTCAAGATCAAAGGAACATCACTCCTCTCTTTTAAACCTTGTAGGGTGCAATGATACACTAAGACAATTGTGTATAAAATTGGAAAGAGTAATAGACATTGGCTCAAACCATGAAGTTCAAGGCACAAGTCAGAGTAAGTAGTAGTTAAAAGGCATGCAGATTAAGGATTTACAACAGCGGTTTTGAATGGTGTAGTCATGCCCTTCTTCTTGCTGGTGTGGAAGTCCTTGAAGATTTCCACAATATTTGTTTCAGGTACTTTTTGATCCTTGCGGGCTATTCTCTGCATTTGGAACAAGTCAATATAGATCTGATAATATGTTACAACAAAAGAGTGAAACAACAGCTAATTACAAGAGCCTCGCAGTGTGCAATATAGCTACGAGATCCTGTCGTCTGTTGGAATTTAACTTTCGTACGGTTGGCCTTGTTCTTTGAACAGTTCACCTACAAGAAGATAGATTTATGTGGCACATGCATAAATAGGACTTCAAGATGTGATCTAATCACATATATATAATGTACCTAATACTTCGGACCAGACCAGTGTTTGACGAGGCCTCTCCAGTCTTCATCCGATATATTTTCCACTAGAGATGTTTGGGAAAGTTCACTGTTAGCCTTGCCTTCAAAGTGAGTTTTTCTCAAGTTATACTGATACTGCCACTACTAGGGAAAACCTTATACACAGGATCTTAGCAGCAGCGTGGCACAAAAAGAAGCACTAATTAGCAGTAGCGCGGGTAACAAAAACTCGCTACTGTTACAAATTTAGCAGTAGCGCATGCGGGCTAAACCACGTTGCTACAAAAATCGACCGACAGTACCCACCAACCTAAGTTTAGCAGCAGCACGGTGTCATGATGCGCGCTACTGCTAATGCAATAGTAGTAGCGTGCTTTTTTACTCCACTCGCTACTGCTAATTTTAAAATTGCTCACACGGTTGGCCCCGCTTAGCAGTAGCGCGTGTGAGAAAAGCACGCTGCTGCTACGCTCTTATCAGTAGCGCGTTTTTCCTCCCGCGCTACTGCTAAGACGCAGCACACCACCACCTTTTTCCACCCGTCCTCCCCTCCCCCATCTCCTTTCTTCCCTCTCCCACTCTTCTTTTTCCTCAATACTTGTCCCCCCACTACTCTCCCTCTTCTACCTACCTTTCGTTGGTGGGTACTGTCTCTTTGCTGTCCGTTGCCGTCCGCTGCCTCTTTGCCGTCTGTTTTCTTGTGGCTGATGGCAAAGACCTTCTTTGCCGTCAGCCAGCGGACGACAAAGATATGGCAGACAACAAATAAGCTAATTCCAGTAGTGTACACCACCTCCATTAATGCATATCCTTTCTCTTTTTCCTCCCCCCTCCACTAGTTGAACGTGTATCCTCCCAAATTAGCTAGCTAGGTAGATGTAGCATTTAGTTAAGTGACTTATTTGCCCCCTAACAAGATCTATCTTTGTCAAGAAGAGCTTTGTGCACTTTTGATCTCCCTACATCATCATCTCCAGTGTGTGCTCGATCTCGAGATAGAGGTGATTAAAATTTCATGCTTTTGCAAAATGGAAATATGTGTATGTGTGTGTGATATGATAATTGGGCGATATGATGGAAATTGTGTGTGTGTGGCATGAGTTGACGCCAAATTGTGCTTTTGAGTTGCCTATGTTTTGCCGAAATGTCGAGTTATTTCCGTTTCGGCGAATTCCAGGCAAACTCTAGATCTATATGTCCTATATTTAGGGAAGGTCATGTCGAATTTTTGTATGACTTTGATGCATGCACGCATTTTTATAATCATTTTTTTATTATTACCGTGCAGACGTTCATGATGGTCAGTGGAACGATGGTGGACAGGTGGTTGCGGCCGGCGGTGCAGGACATGAAAGAAAATAACCAGACAGAGGTTTTATGTCCGTGTCGAAAATGCAAAGGAATAGTTTGGCTCGACCCCTATGACGATGGTCGTGTCGAAGCGCACCTTCTCATGACTGGTTTCGTGGATGGCTATACCCAATGGATAATTGAAGATGAGGATGACGATGTTGAGGACGCTAAAGGGGCAGGCAATGACGACACGGGGCAAGATGAAGAGATGATCGATAATGGCGGCGGGGAAGAGGCCGGACATGGCGGCGGAGAAGGGGCCGGACATGGCGGAGGAGAAGGGGCCGAACATGGCAACTGGTGGTAGACTCGAACACTCCATTGTATGATGGTTGCAATCCTGAGGTGACCCGCTTGAGTTTCACTCTCCAACTCCTGAAGACAAAGGCTAAAAACAAATGGACCAACACTAGCCTCGATGAGCATCTCAAGTACCTACAGGATGTTCTTCCCGCGGGGAATCTATGTCCTACTAGTGTTGATGCGGCCAAGAAGATCGTGTGCGCTCTTGATCTGCCACACGTTAGATACCATGCATGCATCAACGATTGCATAATTTATCGGAAGGAGAACGCGGAAAAAACAAGTTGTCCGTGATAACCCGCAAGTATACGGGATCAATTGTAGCCTCTTTCGATAAGTAAGAGTGTCGAACCCAATGAGGAGATAAAGGTAGAACAAATATACTCTCAAGTCCTATCTTCCACTGATACGACTCTATGCACGCTTAGTGTTCGCTTTACCTAGAACAAGTATGAAACTAGAAGTACTTTGTAGGTGTTGTTGGATAGGTTTGCAAGAATATAAAAAGCACGTAAATATAAACTAGGGGTTGTTTAGATAAAGAAGCAATAAAGTAAATATAGCGAGTGTGGAAAAGTGGTGAAAGGAGTTGTGAAATTGTCCCTAAGCAATTGACTACTTTACTAGACCGGTAATCACTATTGCAATTTTATTTGAGGGAGAGGCATAAGCTAACATACTTTTTCTTCTTGGATCATATGCACTTATGATTGGAACTCTAGCAAGCATCTGCAACTAGTAAAGATCATTAAGGTAAAACCCAACCATAGAATTAAAGTATCAAGTCCCCTTTATCCCATACGCAAACAACCTACTTACTCGTGTATGTGCTTCTGTCCCTCATGCCACCCACCATATGCAAATCATGAACATATTGCAAACCCTGCAGCAGGAATCCCTCACGCTTGCGCGACACGGAGGGCACAATAGGACAGCACCAATAATAAAACATGCAATTCAAACCAATCATAGCAATTTATCAATCACCGGTAGGACAACCAAAATCTACTCAGACATCATAGGATGGCAACACATCATTGGATAATAATATGAAGCATAAAGCACCATGTTCAAGTAGATGGGGGAAGGTGATGGAGATGTTGGTGAAGATGGCGGAGGTGTTGGGGAAGATGGCGGTGATGATGATGGCCCCCGGCAGCGCTCCGGCGCCACGGGAAGCAAGGGGGAGAGACCCCCCTTCTTCTTCTTCTTCCTTGACCTCCTCCCTAGATGGGAGAAGGGTTTCCCCTCTGGTCCTTGGCTCCCATGGCTTGGGAGGGGCGAGAGCCCCTCCGAGATTGGATCTATCTCTCTGTCTCGCTCTGTTTCTGCGTTCCCCAAATTCTGCCCTTTCACCGTTTCTTTTATATCCGGAGATCCATAACTCCGATTGGGGTGAATCTTTCGCCCAGATTTTTCTCATAAAATTAGCTTTCTTGCGGAAAAAGAAGAGCGTCAACTGCCTTATGGGGTGCCCACGAGGGTCCAGGGTGCCCCCCTGCCTCGTGGCCCCCTCGAGGTTTGGATGTGTGTGATAGAGCGTATCATATCGCGGGGTTTGGATGTACCAGTGAAGTTTGCACCAACTCTCGAGGTGAGAAAGGGCAATGCACGACACCGAAGAGGCTAGCAATGATGGAAGGGTGAGAGTGCATATAATCCATGGACTCAACATTAGTCATAAAGAACTCACATACTTATTGCAAAAATTTATTATCCCTTGAAACAAAGTACTACGCGCATGCTCCTAGGGGGGAGGTTGGTAGGAGTTAACCATCACGCGCCCCCGACCTTCACGCAAAGATAAACAGTCAAAATACAATGCGAGCCAATTTGGTTACATAGTTAGTAGACCATACGTGCATGCTTCGGGAATCACAAAACTTAACACCAATATCCTTACGAAACACAAACATCTACTAGTACCTCCCACATATTATCATCTCTATATCGCAAAACTATTGGAAGGAATCAAACATATCATATTCAGCGATCTACAAGTTTTATGTAGGATTTTATGACTAACCATGTGAATGACCAATTCCTGTCATCTCTCTAAATAGATATAAGTGAAGCAAGAGAGTTTATTTCTACAAAAGATATGCCCACACTCTAACAAATATAAGTGAATCAAAATTGAATTCTACAAATGGCGGTTTTCTATGTGAATAGAAACATGCAATCCAAACTTCAAATGATATAAGCGAAGCACATGAAGCATTCTATAAAGCCATACTCAAAAGATTTAAGTGAGGTGCAATGAGCATTCTATAAATGAACCAAGGACTATCTCATACCAGAATGGTGCATAAAATAAAAGTAAAAACTAAATGCAAAAGATGCTCCAAGATATGCACATATCGCATGAACGAAACAAATCCGAAAACACACCGATACTTGTTGAAAAAAGAGGGGATGCCTTCCGGGGCATCCCCAAGCTTAGACGCTTGAGTCTCCTTGAATATTTACTTGGGGTGCCTTCGGCATCCCCAAGCTTGAGCTCTTGCCTCTCTTCCTTTTCCTCATATCGAGACCTACTCGATCAAACACTTCATCCACACAAAACTTCAACAGAAAACTCGGTAAGGTCCGTTAGTATAATAAAGCAAATCACTACTCTAAGTACTGTATCAAACCAATTGAATTTTTTTTTGCATTGTGTCTACCCTAACATAACTTTTCCATGGCTTAATCCACTGATAGAAATTGATAGATTCGTCTAAACAAGCAAACTATGCATCAAAAACAGAATCTGTCAAAAACAGAACAGTCTGTAACAATCTGAACATTCACCATACTTCTGGAACCCCAAAAATTCTACCAAAATAAGGACAAATAAAACATTTCTATAGAAAGAGAGTTCAAAAAGAGTCAGAACCGTTTGACGTTCCAGTTAAAAACGTAAAATCGCTCACTACAGCCAAATTTTCTGCCCTGCACCGTACAAACCAACAAGCATTGTAAACATCCTAAAGGCAAACCTTGGCACAATATTTTTATAATAAAATGGAATTATACAAGGGGATAATTATTTTTGATGAAAAGTTTCTTTAATTAAGAGTCACAAAGTTTCCGTGAGCATGAACAAAGTTCAAGGAGCTCTCCCGCTTCAACAATGCTTGTCTCTCTCACTTTCACTTTCCTTTTTGAAAAGTTTTAGGTTCCCCTCTTTATTTTTATTTGTTTTTAAACTATGTGAAAGAACTCAACAGAAATAAATGACTCTATAAAATTTCCGGGTTGTCTCCCTGGCAATGCTTTCTTTAAAGCCATTAAGCTAGGCATATAGTGCTCAAGTAATGGATCCACCCGGATCCCAAGGTATATCAAAGCCAATTTTAATTAACAATGATTTGTAATTTAGTAGTGAGCACAAAGTAACATATATCAAGCAACAACAAAGTTTACTCTCTTCCTATGCATCGGCATGTCATAAAAGAACAATTCATGCACACATAGTAAAGGCCAATGCATAGTATAAGCAGTTTCTTGCAATTTTATCATATTGGAAACATAGAGAGGTGGAGATATAGTTCCTCTCTCATAATAATTGCAAGTAGGAGCAGCAAGCACATGCATATTATATCTATCAGAATCATCATGTGCAACGATAAAACGCAACCCATCAATATAATCCTTAATAAGCACAAACTTCTCTGAAATAGTGTAGTTTGGAGAATTCAAAAAGATAATAGGACTATCATGCGTGGGTGCAATAGCAACAATTTCATGTTTAACATAAGGAACTATAGCAAGTTCATCTCCATAAGCATCATTCATATTGGCATCTTGGCCACAAGCATAGCAAGCATCATCAAAAAGGGATATTTCAAGACAATCAACAGGATCATAACAATCATCATAGCAACCATCCTTCGGTAAGCACGAAGGGGAATTAAACAATGTAGGAGTTAAATAGTTACTCCCATTAGAAGGTGGGAACAGGTAGCTAATCCGCTCTTCCTCCTTTTGTTCTTCGCTCTCCTCATCATCTTTTTCATCCAATGAGCTCACAGTTTCATCAATTTCTTCTTCCATAGACTCCTACAAAATATTAATCTCTTCTTGGACAGCGAAGAAGCCCTCAATATATGGTTTAACATAGACATTAGTAGCATAATTATCATAACAATATTCAAGTATGGAAATTTTTTCAGATTTGTAGAGAGTAGCATCATACTTTTCAATCAAAGAAGCAATTTCATAAGCACTCTTAAAAGAAACAAGTTCTTCAATTTGTTCAACATCATAGTAATTATAACCACCCTTAGCATACGAAGATACGATTCCATTATCAATAAACTCACATTGGTAGGAAAGGTGTTTCTTATAGGCTGATCACAAGTCCACTTCAGGAACATGTCACTTTCTTGGAAGATCTCTTGTCTGTTGGTCTTCAAAGAAGCAGAACTGTGTATCACTCTCCACTTCTGAATCTGAATACATTGCTGCTGAATCGTGCTGTGCTCAGCTTCTCTGGATGAAGAAAACTCTCAAGGACTATGGCATCAACACGAAGAATGTGCCACTCTTCTGCGATAATGAAAGCGCCATCAAGCTTTCCAAGAATCCAGTTCAGCACTCGAAGACAAAGCACATCGAGATTCGTCACCACTTTCTGAGAGATCACGTCAACAAGGAAGACATTGATATCATTCACGTAAACACTGAAGAGCAACTGGCCGATATCTTCACTAAGCCCTTGGATGAGAAGAGCTTTTGCAAGCTACGTTGTGAGCTAACACTACAAAAAATACACTTCTGTGATGATACATGTTTGTCACAGTAGGTCGCGTTTTTTGTCATGCATGTACATCCATGACGATTTTATGACAGAATAAAGATAGTCATACATGTGCTTTCATAGAAGTGTTCCATGACATTACCAAAATTATCATCACGGAAGTGTCCACTTCCATGACGATAAATCAACATCACAGAAGTGCGTTCGTCAAGGGTGACCGACACGTGGCATCCACCGTAACGGGACACCGTTAAGCTATCGGGTCTAGTTTTGGATCTGATAACCCGTTAACAACCCGGACAAATGGGAAATTTCCACATGTAAAATTCTAATTGGCCAGAGGAAACACGTGTTAGCTCGTCAGTGGGTCAGGTAGGCGCTTATGATATGTCAACACGTGTGACGGCCCACCACTGGTCCATTTAGCTTACAAAGGCCGACCAATTTGACTTGGTCAAAAATTAGCCGGCTGGTCCATGAAAAGCCTGTTAACATTCTCTTCGCAAATAGCCCATTTTACGGCCCGGTAACTCACGGCCCGTTAAGGCCTACCGGAAATCGGCCCAACAATGTCATGTGGGCTGTCGAATATAACACCAGCCCGTTTCACTTTTGTCCCATGTATGGTGAGGGAGTCCTAGATTAGGCGGTATCCGGACAGCCGGACTATATACATCGTCCGGACTATCGAAGCGTGAAGATACAAGACTCAAGACTTTAGCCCGTGTCTAGATGTGACTCTCCTTTGCGTGGAAGACAAGCTTGGCGATCCGGATATTATGTTTCCTTCCTTGTAACCGACTCCATGTAAACCCTAGCTCTCTCCGGTGTCTATATAAACCGGAGAGGATGGTCCTTAGAAGGACGATTACAATTACAATCATACCATCATAGGCGAGCTCTTAGGGTTTAGCCTCTATGATCTCGTGGTAGATCTACTCTTGTACTACTCATATCTTCAATATTAATCAAGCAGGAAGTAGGGTTTTACCTCCATCGAGAGGGACCGAACATCGGTAAACATTGTGTCCCTTGCTTCCTATTACCATCAGCCTAAGACGCAAAGACCGGGACCCCCTACCCGAGATCCGCCGGTTTTGACACCGACATTGGTGCTTTCATTGAGAGTTCCTCTGTGCCGTCGCTTCAAGGCTTGATGGCGTCTTCAATCGTCAACAACACAGTCCAGGGTGAGACTTTTCTCCCCGGACAGATCTTTGTGTTTGGCGGCTTCGCACTACGGGCCAATTCGCTTGGTCATCTGGAGAAGGTCGACAGCTACGCTCCTGGCTACCAGATCAGAGTTGGAAACTTGAACTACACGGCAGATATTCGCGGAGACTTGATTTTCGATGGATTCGGCCCTGTGCCAGGAGCACCGGACAGTCACGACGAGCACGACCTAGACCTATTGTCGGACAATGCTCGGAACACCATCCCTGCAATAGCCCCGGATCTAAATTCGGAATAGGTTGCGTTGCCCGAGGACGGAGGGATGGACCCCGCCCCGCAGGCCGCACGCTCATCGGCGATGGAGCCGAACACAGGTCACCTCTCTGTGGAGGCCTGTAACCCTGGGCCCCTGGACTCATATCCGGTTGTTGGCTCACGTCCGCACACTCTTGAGCCAGCCGAGCCAGGTTGGGCTCCGGTAATGGAGTTTACCGCTGTGGACATCTTTCAGCACTCGCCTTTTGGCGACATGCTGAACTCATTAAAGTCTCTCTCTTTGTCAGGAGGCTCTCGGCGGAACTATGTCCGGCTTGAGTGGGAAGCAGGCGACGAAGGAATTCGCTACCCACCCACCACCCACCTTGTCGCCACGATCGATGATTTAACCAACATGCTCGACTTCGACTACGAAGACATCGACAGTATGGATGATGATGCAGGAGACATACAGGAGCCAGCGCTCACAGGACGGTGGACGGCCACCTCTTCATACGATATATGCATGGTGTACCTCTTCAAGCGCCGGCTTATTGCCACTGCGAGAACCCTGAAGAAGAAGCAGCAACAGCTTCAAGCTGATCAAGATCTGCTCACAGATAGATGGACAGAAGTCCTGGCAGCCGAGGAATATGGACTCGAGCGCCACACGGCTGACCGGCCGCCTCGAGGTCGGGATAAATCGACATATCAGCCCGAATACCAGCCCCCACCCCCGCGCCAGTTTACCACGGCCCGGGGCAATACTCAGGACCTATGTGATAAACTGGATAACGCTGCAGGACAACCAAGATTGATCTACGGACCACGAGGGCGCGCCGCAGCACATGACGATGACCGTCATACCGGATACACTAACAGCAAATCCGGCTGGGACAAATATAACCAGTCAGACACAGCCGGACTGTGTCGTGACATAGCTGGCACAGAGGCGCCGCACACCCCCTCTGCTTCACCGATGAAGTAATGGACCATGAATTCCCAGAAGGGTCCAAACCCGTAAACATTGAATCATATGATGGGACAACAGACCCCACGGTTTGGATCAAAGATTTCCTTCTCCAAATTCACATGGCCCGCGGAGATGATCTACATGCCATCAAGTATCTTCCCCTTAAACTCAAAGGACCCGCCCGACACTGGCTAAACAGCTTGCCCGCAAATTCCATTGGCAGTTGGGAAAACATGGAAGACACAATTCTTGACAACTTCCAAGGCACATATGTGCGACCTCCGGATGCCGATGAGTTGAGCCACATTACTCAACAGCCCGGAGAATCAGCCAGGAAATTCTGGACTCGGTTCCTAACTAAAAAGAACCAAATAGTCGACTGTCCGGACGCGGAAGCCCTGGTGGCCTTCAAGCATAATATCCGTGACGAGTGGCTCGCCCGACACCTCGGCCAGGAGAAACCAAAGTCTATGGCAGCTCTCACGACACTAATGACCCGCTTTTGCGTGGCGAGGACAGTTGGTTGGCTCGCAGTAGCACTACGTCGTATTCTGGCACGTCAGATGTCCGTGACAATAACAGCAAGCTACGGCGCAACAGACACAAGCGACGGAACAACGGAGACAACACCGAAGACACGGCGGTCAATGTCGGATTCAGCAGATCCAAATCCGGTCAGCGGAAGAAGCCATTCAAGAGAAACAATCAGGGACCGTCCAGTCTAGACCGCATACTGGAGCGCTCGTGCCATATTCATGGCACCCCGGACAAGCCAGCCAACCACACCAATAGAGACTGCTGGGTGTTTAAACAGGCCGGCAAAGTAAACACCGAAAACAAGGACAAGGGGCTGCACAACGATGATGATGAGGAGCCCCGGCGTCCGAACATGGGGGGACAGAAGAAATTTCCCCCCCATGTGAAAACGGTCAACATGATCTACGCCACCCACATCCCCAAGCGGGAACGGAAGCGAGCACTACGGAAAGTCTACGCGATGGAGCCAGTCGTCCCCAAATTTAACCCATGGTCAGCTTGTCCGATCACCTTTGATCGTAGGGATCATCCTACTAGCATCCGTCACGGCGGCTCAGCTGCATTGGTTCTAGACCCAATCATAGACGGATTCCACCTCACAAGAGTCCTTATGGACAGAGGTAGCAGCCTGAACCTGCTCTACCAGGACACAGTGCACAAAATGGGCATTTATCCTTCGAGGATTAAGACCAACAAAACCACCTTTAAAGGTGTAATTCTTGGAGTAGACGCCCGTTGTACGGGTTCTATAACATTGGAAGTGGTCTTCGGATCTCCGGATAACTTCCGAAGCGAAGATCTAATCTTCGATATCGTCCCTCTCTGCAATGGTTACCACACACTGCTCGGACGAACCGCATTCGCTAGATTCAATGCGGTGCCACACGATGCATACCTCAAGATCAAGATGCCAGGCCCATGCGGGGTCATAACAGTCAACGGAAATATGGACCGCTCTCTCCATACAGAAGAGCACACCGCAGCCCTTGCGGCAGAAGTACAATGCGGCCTCCTCCGGCAAACCACCAATCCGGAGACGAGAACGTCAAGCTCCGTCAAGTGAGGACGGAACACCCCACAACAGGATCGGCAGGCACGCCAAGAGCACGACTAGCAGTCCGGCCTCCGCTCAAATCCCATCAAAGCTGCATCCGTGCCAACGGACACAATTACGCACTCAAAATACCATGGGCACAAGCGGAGGTGTAGCAATGGCTCAGTCAACAACACGGTATCGCTTCGTAACTTTTTCTTTTACCTTTAAGGACATGGCTTTAGTGCAGCTTCTCTAGAAGAGCCGGATTGTCGGACTTACATAGGAGAGCAAACGAAGGAGGCAACAGGCTTTGCGCACGAAAGGAAATACCCAGGTGGAATCTATTTGCGGTTGTTATACCTGTTTTATCTATCTGTACGTAGCCTGCCTCTGTATAGGGTATGTCAAATAATCCTATTTATCTCCGCTTAATGCATTCATTTTAAACATACGCCTAAACGTATTATTCATCAATGGGAGACCATATATAGCGTCAGCTTGTTATTCTTATTTGAGCATTTTTTTACAAATGTCTATTTGATTTTGCATCCGTACACTTTGGTATGCTTAGTTTGCCAGGGGCTTCTTATGACGCCCCATAATACAGCAAGACAAGTCCGAACACATTCAACAGTGCGGCACCCCGAACTTATAGCATTATATGCATCTGCTCCGAATCATGTCTTGGGTCTACAGTTGGGATAGCCCGGCTCCCTTGTTTTGGTGCCTTACGTTCCGTTAATTCGACTAAGGCAGCGCAGGGAGAACTACTGCGATTGTGCCCTGGTTCTTCCGGACGAGCACCTCAGTAGAGAAAGCACAAAACTGATCGGCATGATGTGGCGAGAGCTGGTCGCTATTCGAGAGGTCTTAAAATCCTTAAAGATTTTTCCGCTTTAGGCGATAATTCGGCTTTGTCCAATACAGGCGTGTATAGCGCCCCAATTCGGCCTTCCGGATTCTAGGGGCTTCGCCGAAATTTAAAATTGTAGACTTATATGGTTAATTGAAGGTTATAAAGCCGCATAGTACGATTGCCTTGTTCGCTACGCTGGACACCTCCTTAAGGGACCAATCAGTTGGACAAAGAATGTCCGGGTTTTCCACGAACACCCCAGTACTAGTTACATGGGGGCGGAAGCTGACGACTGGCCTACTTTCAGAATTTGATAAACAGCCGCACAGAAGGTAATATTTTAAATAACAAAAGCGCTACATAGCGCAAGTAACTTCGTCTTTAAATTACAAACATGACAGAGGTGAATTCATTCAAAAATTATATCTTTGGTACATTCATCGGTCACGAGGCAAGCACCCTTCATAACGCCATCATAATACTTCTCGGGATGCGATGCGGCTTGCCCTCTGGCAGCCCGTCCTTCTCCAGCTTCTCCGCATCCATCTTGCCCCAATGCACCTTTGCACGGGCAAGGGCCTGGTGGGCACCTTCAATGCAAACGAATCGCTTGATGACTTCCAGTCACAGACATGCATCCACCATCCGCTTGATCAGGCCGAAGTAGCTGGTGGGCAGAAGCTCACCAGGCCATATCCGGACTATGAGATCCTTCATAGCCACTTCGGCCGCCTTGTGGAGTTTGACCAACTGCTTCAGTTGGTACTCAGAGGCGTTGAATGTTCGGCCCCAGCATACTGGGACTAGAACAACTTCTCCGTTGATCTCCCCTTGTAGGCACGGTAGAACTCCACAACATCTGATACGCTGCGTGGCAGATCTGCTAATGCCCCTGGAGAGCTCTGGACTCGGGTAAGTAAAAGAAACGCCTCCTCCACATGTTTGCTTTGCATAAAGAATTTCTTACCCGCTGTTATCTTTTTGGCCTCCTGGATCTCCTGCTGTGCCCTATCGGCTTCGGCCTTGGCAACTTTTATATTTGTAAGGGCCTTCGCAAGCTCGGCCTCTTTTGCTTTAAGCTCATGCTCCGCGGACTGGAGCTTCTTGCCGAGCTCCTGGAGCTCTTCTACTTCGCCCACTCGGGCTTCTTGCTTTTTGCGCTCCTTGTGCTCCAAGGCCGCTTTGTGTTCAGCCTCGGACATCGCCTTCTTGAGAGACGCCACTTCGGTGTTGGCCTCTGTTACCACATCACGATGTTTCGTCGATTAGCATAATCAAATTTTATTTACGATTTATTATATGAGAGAGGGGAATCATTCACCTTTGCTCTCCTCGAGCTGCCTCCTCGTGAGGCCGAGCTCTCCCTGTGCCCGCTCTAGGTCCTTCATTAGGCTGGCGATTTCGGCCGTGTGAGCAGCAGCAACCAGCAGCACAGCCTGTTTATTTACATTTAAACTTATTGTTAGACTCCTGTGGATTATAGTTGACCCTCCGTTTGGTTTTTCCTTCCGAACACCAAACAGAGTATCAGGGGCTACTACCTATCGGGTGGTAATTTCACACATTTTTACTTATCTCCAAGCCTGTCAGGAGGCTGGTGCAGGCTTCGGTTAGTCCGCTCTTGGTGGACGAAACCTTCTGAATCACCGCATTCATAAGAGTACGGTGCTCTTCATCTAGGGAAGCGTTGCGAAGCGCTTCCAGCAAACAATCCGGGGCCTCAGGCGCAACGGAAGTCCTTGATACAGACATCCCTCCCTCCCTAACAAGTGGCTGCCCGCCTGAGTCCAGAAGCACTGAAGGCTCCAGAATAGTGTTCGGCTGAGAGCCCGGCTTACCGTGGCTCTCATCGACAGGATCTGCAGGGACCTTGAACCCCGCGAGTCCGACGTCTGGGACGCCGCCTTGAGGCGCCTCCAGGGCCACCTCCACCATCTACGGGAGCCTTCGGGACAACACCTCCGTGTCGTCCGCAGGCCGAGGAGAAGTGGCCGTCGGGAGTGAGTTCATTGCTGACTCACTCAAGGACCCGTCCGAAGACGACACTTTGGGATGGGCCCTGGCCAGACTGCATACAAGTTCGGCATTACAACAAAACTATGAAGCGGAATTATGATGGAGTGCGGGTACTTACGATCACACTAGGGGCTTCTTCCTAGGCAGCCACCCTTCGTCGCTGTCGGCGGCGGTGGCGGAGTAGTCCGGAAGGGACACCTTTCCCTTGTTGGACGTCCTAGCCTCCCCCACTGGGGCAGCCTTCCTCTTTTTCTCCCCCCAAGTACGGGGAGGTGGAGTTTCATCTTGTTTCCCCCTGCTTCCGCGAGAGGAATCTGCCTCGTCATCATCAGACGACAAGTGTATGACGGACTTGCGCCGGTGGCCTCTCCTGGTCCCCTGGTCCGCCGTCTCCGGCCCCCCATCCTTTCCGGATGGGGCGGCCTCTTCTTCTTCTTCTTATTCTTCTTCTTCCCCTTTGGGGGAGGAGTGCGCCTCATCGTCTTCGGACGAGGCTTGCGCAACCTTACTTTGGAGACCCTTTCGGGTCCCCGAGGCCTTCTTATCGGCCTTCTTCTCCGGCCCCTTATAAGGCGCGCGGACCAGCATCTTCGTTAGAAGATCATTAGCTGGACTTTCTGGCAGCGGAGCCGGATAGTCAATCCGCTCCGCTGTCTCCACATACTCCTGAACAAATATACACAATCACTTAAGGATTCCCCACGAATACATTGGGAAGAACCGAACCCGGTGGCAGCCTGAGAACTCACCTGGGTAGGGTGCCATGTGGCGTGGTGCCCGTGGTCCACGGATATGAGAGGCGGTACTTCGGTGGCCTTGAACAACGCCTTCCACGAGTTCTTGTGCCTCATGCCGTAGAGCCTTTGGAGCGTCTGGTGTTCGGCTAGGATGAACTCCCACAGATTGAATGCCCACCTTTGGCACGGAAGAATCCGGCGAACGAGCATGACTTGGATCACGTTGACAGGCTTGATGTTCTTGTCCTTCATGCCCTTGATGCATTTTATGAGTTGGGTCAGCTCTGTAGATTCGCCCCATAGCAGGCCCTTCTGTTCCCAGGAGGTGAGATGCATAGGGGTTCCAGATCGGAACCCGGGGGCCGCCACCCAGTTGGCGTCGCGTGGCTCGGTGATGTAGAACCACCCCGATTGCCACCCCTTCACGGTTTCCGCAAAGGAGCCGTCAAGCTAGGTGACGTTAGGCATTTTGCCCACCATGGCTCCTCCGCACTCCGCTTGCTGGCTGCTCACGATCTTCGGCTTCACGCAGAAGGTTTGCAGCCATAAGCCAAAATGAGGCTTGATGCGGAGGAAAGCCTCGCATACGACGATGAACGCCGAGATGTTGAGGACAAAGTTCGGGGCTAGATCATGGAAGTCTAGCCCGTAGTAGAACATGAGCCCACGGACGAAGGGGTGGAGTGGAAACCCCAGTCCACAGGCGAAGTGGGCAAGAAACATGACCCTCTCATGGGGTCCTGGGGTTGGAATGACCTGCCTGCCGTCTTGTAGCCGGTGCACTATGTCTGCGGCCAAGTATCCGACCGCCCGAAGACTTGCGATGTTCTTCTCCTTCACGCTGGAAGCCACCCACATGCCTCCTGCTCCGGACATGTTTAGCTGTGCGGAGAAGACTTGGACTAGGGCGCTGGAGCTCAAGGAGGCAAGAGTGGGCAGGTGAGGAAGAAGGCGTGGGTAAAAATGGGGAACTCTTATCCCTTTATAGAGGCGACGAAAGCGGTGCGCCTCCCCACTGGCCTGTTGAGAATCGCTTACTTCCCAAGCGCCACGATTGATGGCACGGGGGGATTACCCATACCCATATTTATGAGAATCCCGTGATAAGGGGACATGATCTCTGCTTTGACAAGACGTGTCAAGGAATCTGCCTCTCAATACGCGTTGTGGCTGGTTGTGGAAAAAACGGTTCGCATAATGACCTGCCTGTAATGGCATATCATGTCGTCTAAAAGTTGTCAGCTGAAGTATCATTCTCTCTATCATGGTATGTGAAGATCATTTTGCAGATCCAGACACAGTCTACGTGTTCGATAATAACCTTGGAGTATTCGGAGAAGGAACACGCCTTGCAATGCCGAAGACAAGACTACGCGCCGGACTCATCGTCATTGAAGCCTGGTTCAGGGGCTACTGAGGGAGTCATCTATTGGGGGTATCTGGACAGCCGGACTATATACATCGCCCGGACTATTGAAGCGTGAAGATACAAGACTCAAGACTTCGGCCCGTGTCCAGATGGGACTTTCCTTTGCGTGGAAGACAAGCTTGGCAATCCGGATATTATGTTTCCTTCCTTGTAGTCGACTCCATGTGAACCCTAGCTCTCTCTGGTGTCTATATAAACCGGAGAAGATGGTCCTTAGAAGGCCGATCACAATTACAATCATACCATCATAGGCGAGCTCTTAGGGTTTAGCCTCTACGATCTCGTGGTAGATCTACTCTTGTACTACTCATATCTTCAATATTAATCAAGCAGGAAGTAGGGTTTTACCTCCATCCAGAGGGCCCGAACCTGGGTAAACATTGTGTCCCTTGCTTCCTATTACCATCAGCCTAAGACACACAGATCGGGACCCCCTACCCGAGATCCGCCGGTTTTGACAGCGACATATGGCCCACGACGTCTTTCGGCCCATATGAGGCCTTCGTATCTTTAGTCCCTTTAGATACCCACGATGATCTAGCCCATAATGAATAGTAAATTTCTTTGTACCCCTTAACGGCCCATGATTCACATGGGCCGTTTCCAGCCCGTGTTAGCTTTCGGCCTACTGACGGCCCATACGTTCTTGGGCTCCTTTCCGGCCCGTTACTGGCCTGTTCCCCTAATGGGCCAAATTTGGCCCGTGGCAAGAGTCGGCCCATTTCTGGCCTGTTAACCTGTTGCACCGTTTCCATCTTGTCCTATATTCTGGCCCATCAACGCCCCGTTATGCCTGTGACAGAATTAAGGCTTTGCTGTCCTCCGGCCTGTTAACGACTCGTTACCGTGCTGGGCCGATACCAATTATGCCCGTTTACGACACATGTAGACCCATTTATCCGATGGCCCGAGGCCCACCGATTCTACAGCCCTGCTGGAGGCCTATTTATCGACAACCTGTAGGAGACCGATGGATCCTACGTCCTGTAGCAGGTTCAAGGTTACCACGGTCCGTATATGGCCCATAGTTGTTGCGGCCACTAGCAAACCAGGGAAAAAGAAGACTAGGAAATAAATAAGCCCAAAACTAAAGCTAGGCTATTAAGGCAATTGCACAGATTACATCCACTCAGCATCAAAGATCGCCACCAGTGCAAATATAGGGAACACCCAACACTATGCAAAAATGGCTTGCTGTTTTCTTCAGCCGGTGGTTGCACGTTAAGAACAATTTTTGTATCGCAACAAAACAAATTACAACTATAAAACAAAAGGAAGGTTGGCATAAAAGTTAACAGTCTGGCAGATAAATGCACCACCAGAAGTTCAGAAGCTCAGTTCATTTGACCTAACTGTTACATTTTCATGTTGTATTGTCTGATGGAGCATCATAACCTTCGCCTTGATTTCTCCTAGGCTCTTGAACAACATAACAAATGTCTGATAGCTGGTTTCAAAACCATGCATATCTTGACGACATAATTTTTTTGTCTATCCTTGTTTCACAAAGGGTCTCTGTTAGGGAATGGACTTGTGTCTGGAATGCAGTTTGGACGAGATTGCCTGAACAACTAACCCAATATTATGCAGGAACACGCTTTTGGCACTGTTAGTGGACAGGTACTGACCCACTGCAGCAAGAGCTGACATTGCGGTTATAGTTGCCTCGCCACATTCAGAAGGTGGCGGTTCCGCCATTTTTTCCATAGCTTGCTAAAAAGTTGAGTTTTTACATTAGTAGTACCAGAACAGAAGATATTAAGGAGGCAGCAAAACCAAACAAAATAGCTTTGGTCTATATACATAACTTATTCTGGTGAACCCATGTAAAATATTAGTTGTATTTTACTGGAAAGTACATAATAAAACCAGGTTCCAAACATATGACCATGTAACATCGTTAATGTATTGTCTATTTCTTCACATTGTATTGACAGCTAAGGATAAAGAGACAAAGTTTGTAATACGGTAAGCATAGTATGACATCATTCATATATCAAAAAAACTGAGAACAGACAAACAGGCAATTGTAACGTTGTGTGGGCAAGTCCGGCACAGAACTAGATTACAGGTCAAGATCAAAGGAACATCACTCCTCTCTTTTAAACCTTGTAGGGTGCAATGATACACTAAGACAATTGTGTATAAAATTGGGAAGAGTAATAGACATTGGCTCAAACCATGAAGTTCAAGGCACAAGTTAGAGTAAGTAGTAGTTAAAAGGCATGCAGATTAAGGACTTACAACAGCGGTTTTGAATGGTGTAGTCATGCCCTTCTTCTTGCTGGTGTGGAAGTCCTTGAAGATTTCCACAATATTTGTTTCAGGTACTTTTTGATCCTTGCGGGCTATTCTCTGCATTTGGAACAAGTCAATATAGATCTGATAATATGTTACAACAAAAGAGTGAAACAACAGCTAATTACAAGAGCCTCGCAGTGTGCAATATAGCTACGAGATCCTGTCATCTGTTGGAATTTAACTTTCGTACGGTTGGCCTTGTTCCTTGAACAGTTCACCTACAAGAAGATAGATTTATGTGGCACATGCATAAATAGGACTTCAAGATGTGATCTAATCACATATATATAATGTACCTAATACTTCGGACCAGACCAGTGTTTGACGAGGCCTCTCCAGTCTTCATCCGATATATTTTCCACTAGAGATGTTTGGGAAAGTTCACTGTTAGCCTTGCCTTCAAAGTGAGTTTTTCTCAAGTTATACTAATACTGTCACTACTAGGGAAAACCTTATACACAGGATCTTAGCAGCAGCGTGGCACAAAAAGAAGCACTAATTAGCAGTAGCGTGGGTAACAAAAACTCGCTACCGTTACAAATTTAGCAGTAGCGCATGCGGGCTAAACCGCGTTGCTACAAAAATCGACCGACAGTACCCACCAACCTAAGTTTAGCAGCAGCACGGTGTCATGATGCGCGCTACTGCTAATGCAATAGTAGTAGCGTGCTTTTTTACTCCACTCGCTACTGCTAATTTTAAAATTGCTCACACGGTTGGCCCCGCTTAGCAGTAGCGCGTGTGAGAAAAGCACGCTGCTGCTACGCTCTTATCAGTAGCGCGTTTTTCCTCCCGCGCTACTGCTAAGACGCAGCACACCACCACCTTTTTCCACCCGTCCTCCCCTCCCCCATCTCCTTTCTTCCCTCTCCCACTCTTCTTCTTCCTCAATACTTGTCCCCCCACTACTCTCCCTCTTCTACCTACCTTTCGTTGGTGGGTACTGTCTCTTTGTTGTCCGTTGCCGTCCGCTGCCTCTTTGCCGTCTGTTTTCTTGTGGCTGATGGCAAAGACCTTCTTTGCCGTCAGCCAGCGGACGACAAAGATATGGCAGACAGCAAATAAGCTAATTCCAGTAGTGTACACCACCTCCATTAATGCATATCCTTTCTCTTTTTCCTCCCCCCTCCACTAGTTGAACGTGTATCCTCCCAAATTAGCTAGCTAGGTAGATGTAGCATTTAGTTAAGTGACTTATTTGCCCCCTAACAAGATCTATCTTTGTCAAGAAGAGCTTTGTGCACTTTTGATCTCCCTACATCATCATCTCCACTGTGTGCTCGATCTCGAGATAGAGGTGATTAAAATTTCATGCTTTTGCAAAATGGAAATATGTATATGTGTGTGTGATATGATAATTGGGCGATATGATGGAAATTGTGTGTGTGTGGCATGAGTTGACGCCAAATTGTGCTTTTGAGTTGCCTATGTTTTGCCGAAATGTCGAGTTATTTCCGTTTAGGCGAATTCCAGGCAAACTCTAGATCTATATGTCCTATATTTAGGGAAGGTCATGCCGAATTTTTGTATGACTTTCATGCATGCACGCATTTTTATAATCATTTTTTTATTATTACCATGCAGACGTTCATGATGGTCAGTGGAACGATGGTGGACAGGTGGTTGCGGCCGGCGGTGCAGGACATGAAAGAAAATAACCAGACAGAGGTTTTATGTCCGTGTCGAAAATGCAAAGGAATAGTTTGGCTCGACCCCTATGACGATGGTCGTGTCGAAGCGCACCTTCTCATGACTGGTTTCGTGGATGGCTATACCCAATGGATAATTAAAGATGAGGATGACGATGTTGAGGACGCTAAAGGGGCAGGCAATGACGACACGGGGCAAGATGAAGAGATGATCGATAATGGCGGCGGGGAAGAGGCCGGACATGGCGGCGGAGAAGGGGCCGGACATGGCGGAGGAGAAGGGGCCGAACATGGCAACTGGTGGTATACTCGAACACTCCATTGTATGATGGTTGCAATCCTGAGGTGACCCTCTTGAGTTTCACGCTCCAACTCCTGAAGACAAAGGCTAAAAACAAATGGACCAACACTAGCCTCGATGAGCATCTCAAGTACCTACAGGATGTTCTTCCCGCGGGGAATCTATGTCCTACTAGTGTTGATGTGGCCAAGAAGATCGTGTGCGCTCTTGATCTGCCACACGTTAGATACCATGCATGCATCAACGATTGCATAATTTATCGGAAGGAGCATGCGGAAAAAACAAGTTGTCCGTGATAACCCGCAAGTATACGGGATCAATTGTAGCCTCTTTTGATAAGTAAAAGTGTCGAACCCAATGAGGAGATAAAGGTAGAACAAATATACTCTCAAGTCCTATCTTCCACTGATACGACTCTACGCACGCTTAGTGTTCGCTTTACCTAGAACAAGTATGAAACTAGAAGTACTTTGTAGGTGTTGTTGGATAGGTTTGCAAGAATATAAAAAGCACGTAAATATAAACTAGGGGCTGTTTAGATAAAGAAGCAATAAAGTAAATATAGCGAGTGTGGAAAAGTGGTGAAAGGAGTTGTGAAATTGTCCCTAAGCAATTGACTACTTTACTAGACCGGTAATCACTATTGCAATTTTATTTGAGGGAGAAGCATAAGCTAACATACTTTTTCTTCTTGGATCATATGCACTTATGATTGGAACTCTAGCAAGCATCCGCAACTAGTAAAGATCATTAAGGTAAAACCCAACCATAGAATTAAAGTATCAAGTCCCCTTTATCCCATACGCAAACAACCTACTTACTCGTGTATGTGCTTCTGTCCCTCATGCCACCCACCATATGCAAATCATGAACATATTGCAAACCCTGCAGCAGGAATCCCTCACGCTTGCGCGACACGGAGGGCACAATAGGACAGCACCAATAATAAAACATGCAATTCAAACCAATCATAGCAATTTATCAATCACCGGTAGGACAACCAAAATCTACTCAGACATCATAGGATGGCAACACATCATTGGATAATAATATGAAGCATAAAGCACCATGTTCAAGTAGATGGGGGAAGGTGATGGAGATGTTGGTGAAGATGGCGGAGGTGTTGGGGAAGATGGCGGTGATGATGATGGCCCCTAGCAGCGCTCCGGCGCCACGGGAAGCAAGGGGGAGAGACCCCCCTTCTTCTTCTTCTTCCTTGACCTCCTCCCTAGATGGGAGAAGGGTTTCCCCTCTGGTCCTTGGCTCCCATGGCTTGGGAGGGGCGAGAGCCCCTCTGAGATTGGATCTATCTCTCTGTCTCGCTCTGTTTCTGCGTTCCCTAAGTTCTGCCCTTTCACCGTTTCTTTTATATCCGGAGATCCATAACTCCGATTGGGGTGAATCTTTCGCCCAGATTTTTCTCATAAAATTAGCTTTCTTGCGGCAAAAGAAGAGCGTCAACTGCCTTATGGGGTGCCCACGAGGGTCCAGGGCGCCCCCTGCCTCGTGGCCCCCTCGAGGTTTGGATGTGTGTGATTGAGCGTATCATATCGCGGGGTTTGGATGTACTAGTGAAGTTTGCACCAACTCTCGAGGTGAGAAAGGGCAATGCACGACACCGAAGAGGCTAGCAATGATGGAAGGGTGAGAGTGCATATAATCCATGGACTCAACATTAGTCATAAAGAACTCACATACTTATTGCAAAAATTTATTATCCCTTGAAACAAAGTACTACGCGCATGCTCCTAGGGGGGAGGTTGGTAGGAGTTAACCATCACGCGCCCCCGACCTTCACGCAAAGATAAACAGTCAAAATACAATGCGAGCCAATTTGGTTACATAGTTAGTAGACCATACGTGCATGCTTCGGGAATCACAAAACTTAACACCAATATCCTTACGAAACACAAACATCTACTAGTACCTCCCACATATTATCATCTCTATATCGCAAAACTATTGGAAGGAATCAAACATATCATATTCAGCGATCTACAAGTTTTATGTAGGATTTTATGACTAACCATGTGAATGACCAATTCCTGTCATCTCTCTAAATAGATATAAGTGAAGCAAGAGAGTTTATTTCTACAAAAGATATGCCCACGCTCTAACAAATATAAGTGAAGCAAAATTGAATTCTACAAATGGCGGTTTTCTATGTGAATAGAAACATGCAATCCAAACTTCAAATGATATAAGCGAAGCACATGAAGCATTCTATAAAGCCATACTCAAAAGATTTAAGTGAGGTGCAATGAGCATTCTATAAATGAACCAAGGACTATCTCATACCAGAATGGTGCATAAAATAAAAGTAAAAACTAAATGCAAAAGATGCTCCAAGATATGCACATATCGCATGAACGAAACAAATCCAAAAACACACCGATACTTGTTGAAAAAAGAGGGGATGCCTTCCGGGGCATCCCCAAGCTTAGACGCTTGAGTCTCCTTGAATATTTACTTGGGGTGCCTTCGGCATCCCCAAGCTTGAGCTCTTGCCTCTCTTCCTTTTCCTCATATCGAGACCTCCTCGATCAAACACTTCATCCACACAAAACTTCAACAGAAAACTCGGTAAGATCCGTTAGTATAATAAAGCAAATCACTACTCTAAGTACTGTATCAAACCAATTGAATTTTTTTTGCATTGTGTCTACCCTAACATAACTTTTCCATGGCTTAATCCACTGATAGAAATTGATAGATTCGTCTAAACAAGCAAACTATGCATCAAAAACAGAATCTGTCAAAAACAGAACAGTCTGTAACAATCTGAACATTCACCATACTTCTGGAACCCCAAAAATTCAACCAAAATAAGGACAAATAAAACATTTCTATAGCAAGACAGTTCAAAAAGAGTCAGAACCGTTTGACGTTCCGGTTAAAAACGTAAAATCGCTCACTACAGCCAAATTTTCTGCCCTGCACCGTACAAACCAACAAGCATTGTAAACATCCTAAAGGCAAACCTTGGCACAATATTTTTATAATAAAATGGAATTATACAAGGGGATAATTATTTTTGATGAAAAGTTTCTGTAATTAAGAGTCACAAAGTTTCCGTGAGCATGAACAAAGTTCAAGGAGCTCTCCCGCTTCAACAATGCTTGTCTCTCTCACTTTCACTTTCCTTTTTGAAAAGTTTTAGGTTCCCCTCTTTATTTTTATTTGTTTTTAAACTATGTGAAAGAACTCAACAGAAATAAATGACTGTATAAAACTTCCGGGTTGTCTCCCTGGCAATGCCTTCTTTAAAGCCATTAAGCTAGGCATATAGTGCTCAAGTAATGGATCCACCCGGATCCCAAGGTATATCAAAGCCAATTTTAATTAACAATGATTTGTAATTTAGTAGTGAGCACAAAGTAACATATATCAAGCAACAACAGAGTTTAACTCTCTTCCTATGCATCGGCATGTCATAAAAGAACAATTCATGCACACATAGTAAAGGCCAATGCATAGTATAAGCAGTTTCTTGCAATTTTATCATATTGGAAACATAGAGAGGTGGAGATATAGTTCCTCTCTCATAATAATTGCAAGTAGGAGCAGCAAGCACATGCATATTATATCTATCAGAATCATCATGTGCAACGATAAAACGCAACCCATCAATATAATCCTTAATAAGCACAAACTTCTCTGAAATAGTGTAGTTTGGAGAATTCAAAAAGATAATAGGACTATCATGCGTGGGTGCAATAGCAACAATTTCATGTTTAACATAAGGAACTATAGCAAGTTCATCTCCATAAGCATCATTCATATTGGCATCTTGGCCACAATCATAGCAAGCATCATCAAAAAGGGATATTTTAAGACAATCAACAGGATCATAACAATCATCATAGCAACCATCCTTCGGTAAGCACGAAGGGGAATTAAACAATGTAGGACTTAAATAGTTACTCCCATTAGAAGGTGGGAACAGGTAGCTAATCCGCTCTTCCTCCTTTTGTTCTTCGCTCTCCTCATCATCTTTTTCATCCAATGAGCTCACAGTTTCATCAATTTCTTCTTCCATAGACTCCTGCAAAATATTAATCTCTTCTTGGACAGCGGAGAAGCCCTCAATATATGGTTTAACATAGACATTAGTAGCATAATTATCATAACAATATTCAAGTATGGAAATTTTTTCAGATTTGTAGAGAGTAGCATCATACTTTTCAATCAAAGAAGCAATTTCATTAGCACTCTTAAAAGAAACAAATTCTTCAATTTGTTGAACATCATAGTAATTATAAACACCCTTAGCATATGAAGATACGATTCCATTATCAATAAACTCACATTGGTAGGAAAGGTGTTTCTTAGGTTTTCAGAACAACAAGTAACATCATATATTTCACATAAATTCCAAGCATAGCATTGCAAACGATGAATTTCATCTAGTAAAAGTTTCCCTTTTTCAGATATACGGTGTCGCACATAGAAAGCATGCTCATCTAAAGATTTTCCCTCAACTAAGCTAGTGGGGGTTTCAACACGAGTACAAAGGGATCGAAGATGATCCAAGTAAAAAGCTTCAGGAGTGTGATAGCTTTTGAGTGGTTCTTCAACCATTGGTTCAGTAGGTACAACTATTTTTTTTGATATTTTGCGTTTCCTACCCATAACTAAAGAAAGAAAACAACTAGGAACAACAAATAAAAATTACTTAGTGATAAAGCAAACAAGCACACACGAGAATATTCACCCCACGCTATGACTCCCCGTCAACGGTGCCCGAAAAAGGTCTTGATAACTCGCAAGTATACGGGATCAATTGTAGCCTCTTCCGATAAGTAAGAGTGTCAAACCCAATGAGGAGCTAAAGGTAGAACAAATATACTCTCAAGTCTTATCTGCCACAAATATACTTGTTCGCTTTACCTAGAACAACTATGAAACTAGAAGTACTTTGTAGGTGTTGTTGGATAGGTTTGCAAGAATATAAAAAACACGTAAATATAAACTAGGGGCTGTTTAGATAAAAAGCAATAAAGTAAATATAGCGAGTGTGGAAAAGTGGTGGTAGGAGTTGTGAAATTGTACATATAGGTTTTGTAATCTGAAAATAAAAAAAAACAGTAAGGTAGAAAGTGATAAAATGGAGCACAAACGGTATTGCAATGCTTGTAAACAAGACCTAGGGTTTATACTTTCACTAGTGCAATCTCTCAAGAGTGCTGACATAATTGAATCATATAACAATCCATCAACATGCGACAAAGAATAACTCCAAAGTTCTTATCAAGCAAAAAACATAAGATGAAATTGTTGGTAGGGTACGAAACCACCTCAAAGTTATCCTTCTCGATCAATCTATTGAGCTATTCCTATAAGTGTCACAAATAGCCCTAGAGTTAATACTAAAATAGCACCATATGATACACATAAAACAACCCTAATTTCACCTAGATACTCCAATGTCACCACATCCCTAAGCAATTGACTACTTTACTAGACCGGTAATCACTATTGCAATTTTATTTGAGGGAGAGGCATAAGCTAACATACTCTCTCTTCTTGGATCATATGCACTTATGATTGGAACTCTAGCAAGCATCCGCAACTACTAAAGATCATTAATGTAAACCCCAACCATAGCATTAAAGTATCAAGTCCCCTTTATCCCATACGCAAACAACCTACTTACTTGGGTCTGTGCTTCTGTCACTCACGCCACCCACCATAAGCAAATCATGAACATATTGCAAACCCTACAACAGGAATCCCTCACGCTTGCGCGACACAGAGAGAACAATAGGACAACACCAATAATAAAACATGCAATTCAAACCAATCATGTCAATTCATCAATCACCAGTAGGACAACGAAAATCTACTCAAACATCATAGGATAGTAACACATCATTGGATAATAATATGAAGCATAAAGCACCATGTTCAAGTAGAGGGTACAGCGGGTTGCGGGAGAGTGGACCACTGAATATAGATGGGGGAAGGTGATGCAGATGTTGGTGAAGATGGTGGAGGTGTTGGTGAAGATCGATGTGATGATGATGGCCCCCGGTAGTGCTCTGGCGCCATCGGAAGCAAGGGGGAGAGAGCCCCCTTCTTCTTCTTCTTCCTTGACCTCCTCCCTAGATGGGACAAGGGTTTCCCCTCTGGTCCTTGGCACCCATGGCTTGGGAGGGGCAAGAGCCCCTTCGAGATTGGATCTATCTCTCTGTCTCTCTCTGTTTCTGCGTTCCCCAGATTCTGCCCTTTCACCATTTCTTTTATATCCGAAGATCCTTAACTCCGATTGGGATGAATCTTTCGCCCAATTTTTTCTCATAAAATTAGCTTTCTTGCGGCAAAACAAGAGCGTCAACCGTCTTATGGGGTGCCCACGAGGGTCCAGGGCGCGCCCCCCTGCCTCGTGCCCCCCTCGGGCACCGTCTCGCGTTGATTTTTTCCCAAAAATCATAAATATTCCAAAATAATTCTCCATCCGTTTTTATCCCGTTTGGACTCCGTTTGATATTGTGTTTCTGCGAAACATAAAACATGCAACAAACAGGAACTGGCACTGGGCACTGGATCAATATGTTAGTCCCAAAAATAGTATAAAAAGTTGCCAAAAGTATATGAAAGTTGAATAATATTGGCATGGAACAATAAAAAATTATAGATACGACAGAGACGTATCAGTCCGCTGTGCAATGCTTCTAGATACAAGAAGGCCGGGAAGAAATGTCCCCAGAAAGTTGTATGGTACTTACCGATCACTCCCCATCTCCAGCGGTATTTCGTAGATCCCAAGGAAGCAAAGCTAATGTGCTGGTACGCGGAGAGGAAGAAGCCCGACGATCGAGATGATCCGAAGCTGAGACATGTCAAGGATGGAAGCCAGTGGAGAGCGTTGAATAACTTCTATCGGTATTTGGAATGTGATGCAAGGAACATCATGCTCGACGAATGTACCGATGGCATGAATCCGTTTGGCAACCAGAACACCAACCATAGCACATGGCCCGTGTTTGTATGGATGGACAACCTCCCCCCGGTTGTGCATGAAGTCAAAGTACATTCACATGAGCATGCTGGTTCAAGGGCCGAAACAACCAGGAAATAATATTAATTTGTATCTTGGGCTACTTCAAGAGGAGTTAGACACGTTATGGAAAACACCAGCCAAGACATGGGACGCCAGCAAAGGCGAGTATTTCTAAATGAGAGCTGCGCTGATCACGACGGTGCATGACTATCTCGGTTACAGATATGTCGTAGGCCAGGTGTGCCATGGATATTGCGGATGCACGCGGTGCATGGATGATACAACGTCTCAGCAGCTAACGTCAAGGAAAGATGGCGGGTCTGGGAAAATCGTGTACATGGGGCATCGAAGATGGCTCGAATAGGACGGCCCATGGAGAAACAGTGGAGATCTATTCAATGGTCACGGTGAGCATCGAGGACCTCCATGTAAGCGGAGCGGTGCCAAAATCGATGAGCTATTGAAAAATTGGAAGGAGTGCCCCGCGCCGGGAAAGACGATGAAAAAGGCACCGGAGCCGTTGCTGAAGGTATGTGTCACATCCCTAGTTCTGGTAATGCCTAGTGCTAGCATATGGTGTTGCATCATGTTTAAATTTTCAAATGAACTTGAAATGGGATTTAATAAACTCTAGCACCAAATGAAATTCAAATAGGTTCAACTAAAATATTTTTCAGTGACCCATTTGTTAACAAAGGTGATTAGCATTAAAATTAGTCCTAATTTAAAATTAGCAGGGGGGTTGGCCCCATTTGTGATGGACCCACAGAGGGTCAAATCTGGTCAGGGGGGTCAAACCCGCCGGCGAGGCCTGACGCAGTGGCGCGGCTCGGAAAAGCCCCACCGGGCGCCGTTCGATGCACCGCTTGAAAAATATTTTAGTTGAACCTATTTGAATTTCATTTGGTGCTAGGGTTTATCAAACCCCATTTGAAGTTCATTTGAAAATTTAAACATGACGCAACACCAGATGCTAGCACTAGGCATTACAAGAACTAGGGATGTGACAGTATGGAAGACGAGGTCTGTGTTCTGGGACTTGGAGTACTGGCACAAACTTGATACACCTCATTGCCTTGATCAGATGCATATCTGTAAGAATGTCCTTGAGAGCTTGCTCGTGACACTAATGAACATGCCGGATAATACCAAGGATGAGGTGAAGGCAAGAAAAGACTTGCAAGATTTCAATATCAGGGAAGATCTGCACATGCTGCCCCGTAAAAAGTCAGACGAGACAGAGACGGAGATAGAGGCGCGGGAGAAGAAGGGCAAGAAAATAAAGAACAAGGATTATTGCCCCCCTTCTTGCTTCATCTTAAGTGAGGCTGAGATCGATCAATTCTTTAAGTGCCTTACCGGAGTCAAAGTTAGTTCCGGTTACTGTGGCAAGATAAACAGATATCTAGACTCGGACAAGAAAGGTTCAGCGGGATGAAGTCCGATGACTTTCATGTGATGATGACGCAGATACTACCTGTTGCCCTTAGAGGTATAATGGACAAGCATGTCCATGACACACTCATTCGTCTCTGCAATATTTTCGACGTCATCTCTCGAAAGTCTATCAGTGTGAAGCAGCTCTGAAGGCTACATGAATATATCATTGTGATACTGAATGAGCTTGAGATGTACTTCCTGCCCGCGTTCTTTGACGTGATGGTGCATCTGTGTGTCCATATTGTGGATGACATAATAGACCTGGGGCCATCATTCCTGCAGAACATGATGCCATTTGAGAGGATGAATGGGATCATCAAAGGATTCATTCATAACATGTCCCGTCTGGATGGAAGCATCGTCCAGGGCTATCTAACACAAGAGTGCATCCCTTTATGCGACAATTTTCTATATGGCGCAGACCAGCCGCCTGGTGTTAGTGTTGGTTTGCTCGTTAACAAGAACGATGGGAGACTCGAAGGAGAAGGTCACTCCAATGGTTGCAGGGAACTGCACGTGGCATACTCAGATCTACGCATGACTTTGACAGAGCAAACTTGGTAGTGCTACAACACCTAGACGAGGTAGATCTTTTCGTGGCAATGCACAAAGAAATTATTGCAAAGAAGTATCCTGACCGGGGGGTATGCAGGACGGACGCCGAAGTTACTGGAGAGCACAACTCCACTTTCCTGCATTGGTTCAAAGAGCATATTATTCTAATCCCCCGGAGAAGAGCTCTAGGGATGGATTGCTCATATATGCCTTAACACATGGCCCCTCGCCCAACCTCGTAACCTATCAGGCATACGATATCAACGGATACATGTTCTACATAGAGGCCAAAGATATGGACAGTGATGATTAGAACTCAGGGGTGACGATGGAATGCATGACCGGCAGCGACAATGTCGCAACTGGAAGATTTTACGGAAGGGTCGAGGAGATCTGGGAGCTTGACTACTCTGGACTGCACAACACAATGATGTTCCATGTCAGATGGGCTAAGAATGTCGAAAGAGAAAACCGGAATTTCACTACCATGACTACACCCGATGCCAAGAGCGCTACCATGAACACTATCGCAAAAATGAGCCATGGGTACACGCTAAGCACATGACACAATGCTTCTTCATAACCGACCCGCACAATCCCAGCCGTGTTGTCGTGAGAAGAGGCAAAAGGAACATCATTGGAATGGATGGAGTCGCCAACGAGGAAGACTACGATCAGCATGGAAACCCAATGAGGGAAGATGACGATGATGATGAAGTATACGTCAAAAGAAGAATCAATACTACATTACCTAAGAAAAATCGTACTTCATGGAAAAGGCAAAGCCACAATGAGGGGCTCAATTATTCTTGAATGAACAAGAAGGGAAAGAAGCTGACTCAAAAACGAAAACGTTAATGCTGAGGAACTGTATGTTATCGGTCAAATGATGTAATATATATGTTCCTATTTTGTATACACACTTAGCCGTTATTATGCACGGGTCCAATGATGTAATATATATGTTCCTATTTTGTATACATATTTAACCGTCAAATGATGCAATATATATCTCCTTCCCTTCATTCACTCCTCTCAGGAAAAAAGAAAAGAAAAGTGAGATAAAATAAAGGAAAAGAAAATAGAAGGAAACAAACAGGAAAACTGCTATATAGGTACTGGTTTCTACACAAAACAGCTATAGCTACTTGGAGTAGCTATAGCGTGTTTTGTCTAAATGCGCTACTGCTATGGCCACTTAACCCCCAAAATCCCCACTCCTCTCTTGATCCCGCCTCTTTCCCCCCAAATCCCCACACTCTCTCTTCCCCCATCGCGCCGCGGGAGCCCTGGCCTTGTCGCGCCCCTGCTCTCGCCCCCGACCCCGACCCCGACCTCGGCGCCGGCTTAGGCCCCGACCCCGGCTTCGACCCCGGCACTCGACCCCGGCTCCGGCCCCGGCGCTCGACCCCGACCCTGACCCCTCCCAACCTCGGCCATCGTTGGGCCTGCACCCTCTATAAGCCCCCTACCGCTCCTCCTCTCTCCGATAGCTAGGTTCTTTGGTTAATTTACTTAGGTTTTAGTTAGGGCAGATTGTTAATTATATTATATATTTAGTTATGAATTTAGCTAGGTTTTTTCTTCATGTTCTATATTTTTCTTCCATTTATATGCAAATTTGAAGCGGACATTTGATATGTGGACATGTGATGTTTTGGACATGTCATATTTGGAATTTGGGCATGTCATTTGGACATGATGAATATGTGCAGAGTAAATGATCCGAGTGGCCCATGTTACGCTGGAATGTTGATTCATTTCCGTTCCGGTGAATTTCAGGCGCTCGATATGTCAATTTTTTAGCAAAGGTCACGCCAAAATTTTCCGTGAATTTTGGCATGATTTCTGCTAGATAGTAGGCATATTGAGTGCTGGGAGTTGCTGGGAAACGACATTCGGACAAACATAGATTTCTTTTTTATGTCATTTCTTATTTTTTCATAGTTTTAGAATTAAACGGGGAGACTTAATCATAGGAAACATGTCAAACAACAAAGAAACTGGGCCTTCTGACCAAGATGCAGACGAGATGGATTATGAGGGTGAACAAGAGTACCTAGACTATTTGACTGCTAAGGAATTGCAAAGTCAAGGTTTGCAGGTCGGCCTCGATGATGGTACTGATGCCGACATCGACACTGATGGTGCAGGCACAGATGGCGGTGCCGAGACCGGCGGGGAAGGTACCGGCGCCGATGCCGCTACCGAAATGAAGAAGCAGAAGAAGCAGAGGATACAAAAACCTAACAAACTAGGGATTGGACGACTGATGATCACAAAGATGGCACCTGGCAAGTTTGAGCCATTAGAGCCAGAAGAACCTCGCAAGTGCTATGGGAACAAAGTAGGACGCATCCTACGGGAATGCGCGAGCATCAACGACGATGACTTAAGGAGTAAAGAACATTTGACGTAGTTGCTCCTAACGAAGTTGCACAAGAGATTCAAGTTCCCCGACCGGGATGATAACATAGAACAACCGTGGGATGATCTGAATATGAAAAAGAATAACAATCACACCATGGGCATGTTCAACAATGATTTGGCCTCCTGGACAGGCAGGGTGAAACAAGCTATTGAGGCCGAGGAACCCCTGTCCAAGATTCTAGAGGAAAATCTGTCACTTACGGAAGAGGAGTTCAAAAAGTTCAAGGCGACTTGCGCTACCGAGGCAGCCAAGGCTAAGGCTACGAAAGTCAAGAGCCTTCAGCAAAGGAACACGGGGAAGCATCACCTCGGAAGCCGTGGCTACCTCGGTAAAAAGCCCATATGGGATAAGGACGCAGAACGTGAAGCTGCGGGTATCCCAGACCCCTTCGCGAAGTTCACCAACACCTTTGAGCGTGACTTCATCAGGGCCCGCTACAAGTGGGACAAGGAAAAGAAGGTTTTTTACATGGACTAGATCATGAGGAGATTGATTATACTACTGGTAATTATTCTTTTACCACCTTACATTTAGCTCCAAATCTAGTCAACTACACATTATTAAACGGTTCACGTTCCTTCTCCAGGAGAAGCAACACCAGCTTGCAGCTGAAAGCCCTACTTCTCCGATGAGGCCCAAGTGGGATACCCCTCTCAACCGGGCCTTGAACAAACTTAAGGGACTCCCTTTGGGCCAGCGCTGCAATATGGTCGTGTGCACGGCGCTGGGGACAACGCCATGTGGAAGTTGTTTTACAATGAGGGCCCGGAGGCCAAGAAGCAGAAAAAGAAGTTTAGTCAGGAGGACATCGACGAGAAGGTGAAGCTTGCGGTCGAGAAAAAAGCAGTTGAGGACGCGAAAAACAGCCAAGGAGAAAAATGAGTTGCTACAGCACGCACTCAATGCAGCTATAACTGCCTGCAGAAATGATTTTTCTACTAACATGGTTCCAGCTATCATCAACTGGACGAAGGAAGATCCAGACAAGACGATACATGATTTCCCGTTGCCCAGTTTCATCGGGAGCAACTTCGTGAACAACAACACCACCACACCATCACTTGCTCACGCAACCGGGCCTCCTCTCGCACTCGCTCCCGCTCATAGCAGCCCGTCCTCAGTCTCTGGCGTGCTAGGTAGGCCTTCGTCTTTGGTTGAGCTCGACGCCCTCACGGTAATTACATGTCGCACCAATATATATATATATATATATATATATATATATATATATATATATATATATATATATAGAATATGTTGGGGATCGTTGGAAAAATAAATTTTTTCTTCGTATCACCAAGATCAATCTATGGAGTAACTAGCAAGGAGAGAGAGAGGAGTTCATCTTCATACCCTTGAAGACCGTGAGACAGAAGCGTTACAAGAACGCCGATGAGGGAGTCGTACTCGAAGCGATTCAGATCGCGGTGGATTCCGATTTTAGCGCCGAACAACGGCACCTCCGCGTTCAACACACGTGCAGGCCGGTGACGTCTCCCACGCCTTGATATAGCAAGGAGGAGGGAGAGGTTGAGGAAGAGGGCCCCAATAGCAGCACGACGACATGGTGGTGATGGAGAGGCAGTACTCCGGCAGGGCTTCGCCAAGCTCTTGCGGAGGAGGAGAGGTGTTGGCGAGGGGAAGGGCTGCGCCTTAGGTGTGGTGCTGCAGGCCTCCCCTCGCCCCTCTATTTATAGGAGAAGGGGGAAGGGTGGCCGGCCCCCTCTAGATGAGATCTAGAGGGGGGCGGCGGCCAAAGGGGAGGGGGCTTGCCCCCCAAGCAAGGGGGGTGCCCCCTTTAGGGTTCCCCCCCAATCCTAGGTGCATGGGCCCAAGGGGGGATGCACCCAACCCTCAAAGGGATGGTTCCCTTCCCACTACAGCCCATGAGACCCTCCGAGAGAGGTGGCCTCTCCCAGTGGACCCCCGAAACCCCTCCGTTGGCCCCGGTACAATACCAGTATGCCCCCGAACTTTTCCGGTGACCATATGACAACTTCCCATATATAAATCTTCACCTCCGGACCATTCCGGAACTCCTCGTGATGTCCGGGACCTCATCCGGGACTCCGAACAACATTCGGTAATCACATACAAGTCTTCCTAATAACCCTAGCATCATCGAACCTTATGTGTGTAGACCCTACGGGTTCGGGAATCACGCAGACATGACCGAGACAGCTCTCCGGCCAATAACCAACAGCAGGATCTGCATACCCATGTTGGCTCCCACATGTTCCACGATGATCTCATCAGATGAACCATGATGTCGAGGATTCAACTAATCCCGTAAACAATTCCCTTTATCAATCGGTACGTTACTTGCCCGAGATTCGATCGTCGGTATCCCAATACCTCATTCAAGCTCGTTACCGGGTAGTCACTTTACTTGTTACATAATGCATGATCCCGTGACTAACCACTTAGTCACATTGAGCTCATTATGATGATGCATTACCGAGTGGGCCCAGAGATACCTCTCCGTCGTACAGAGTGACAAATCCCAGTCTCGATTCGTGCCAACCCAACAGACACTTTCAGAGATACCTGTAGTGCACCTTCATAGTCACCAAGTTATGTTGTGACGTTTGGTACACCCAAAGCACTCCTACGGTATCTGGGAGTTACACAATCTCATGGTCTAAGGAACTGATACTTGACATTTATAAAAGCTTTAGCAAACGAACTACACGATCTTGTGTCGTGCTTAGGATTGGGTCTTGTCCATCACATCATTCTCCTAATGATGTGATCCCATTATCAATGACATCCAATGTCCATAATCAGGAAACCATGACCATCTGTTAATCAACGATCTAGTCAACTAGAGGCTCACTAGGGACATGTTATGGTCTATGTATTCACACATGTATCACGGTTTCCGGTTAATACAATTATAGCATGAATAATAGACAATTATCATGAACAAGGAAATATAATAATAATCATTTTATTATTGCCTCTGGGGCATATTTCCAACAGTCTCCCACTTGCACTAGGGTCAATAATCTAGTTACACTATGATGAATCGAACACCCATAGAGTTCTGGTGTTGATCATGTTTTGCTCGCGAAAGAGGTTTAGTTAACGGATCTGCAACATTCAGATCCGTATGCACTTTGCAAATATCTATGTCTCCATCTTGAACATTTTCACGAATGGAGTTGAAGCGACGCTTGATGTGCCTGGTCTTCTTGAGAAACCTGGGCTCCTTGGCAAGGGAAATAGCTCCAGTGTTGTCACAGAAGAGAGTGATCGGCCCCGACGCATTGGGAATAACTCCTAGGTCGGTGATGAACTCCTTCATCCAGATTGCTTCATGTGCTGCCTCCGAGGTTGCCATGTACTCCGCTTCACATGTAGATCCCGCCACGACGCTTTGCTTGCTACTGCACCAGCTTACTGTCCCACCATTCAAAATATACACGTATACGGTTTGTGACTTGGAGTCATCTAGATCTGTGTCGAAGCTAGCATCGACGTAACAATTTACGACGAGCTCTTCGTCACCTCCATAAACGAGAAACATATCCTTAGTTCTTTTTAGGTACTTCAGGATATTCTGGACTGTTGTCCAGTGTTCCATGCCGGGATTACTTTGGTATCTTGCTACCAAACTTACGCCAAGGTTTACATCAGGTCTGGTACACAGCATGGCATACATAATAGACCCTATGGCCGAGGCATAGGGGATGACACTCATCTTTTCTTTATCTTCTGTGGTGGTCGGGGATTGAGCCAAGCTCAATTTCACACCTTGCAACACAGGCAAGATCCCCTTCTTGGACTGATCCATATTGAACTTCTTCAATATCTTGTCAAGGTATGTGCTTTGTGAAAGACCTATGAGGCGTCTCGATCTATCTCTATAGATCTTGATGCCTAATATATAAGCATCTTCTCCAAGGTCCTTCATTGAAAAACACTTATTCAAGTAGGCCTTTATGATGTCCAAAAGTTCTATACCATTTCCCATCAAAAGTATATCATCCACATATAATATGAGAAATGCTACAGAGCTCCCACTCACTTTCTTGTAAACACAGGCTTCTCCATAAGTCTGCATAAACCCAAACGCTTTGATCATCTCATCCAAGCGAATGTTCCAACTCCGAGATGCTTGCACCAGCTCATAGATGGATCACTGGAGCTTGCATACCTTGTTAGCATTCTTAGGATCGACAAAACCTTCTGGCTGCATCATATACAATTCTTCCTTAAGATAGCCGTTAAGGAATGCCGTTTTGACGTCCATTTGCCATATCTCATAATCATAGTATGCGGCAATTGCTAACATGATTCGGACGGACTTCAGCTTCACTACGGGAGAGAAAGTCTCGTCGTAGTCAACCTCTTGAACTTGTCGATAACCCTTAGCGACAAGTCGAGCCTTATAGATGGTAACATTCCCATCCGCGTCCGTCTTCTTCTTGAAGATCCATTTGTTTTCTATCGCTCGCCGATCATCGGGCAAGTCTGTCAAAGTCCATACTTTGTTTTCATACATGGATCCTATCTCGGATTGCATGGCTTCAAGCCATTTGTTGGAATCTGGGCCCGCCATCGCTTCTTCATAGTTCGAAGGTTCACCGTTGTCTAACAACATGATTTCCAGGAAAGGGTTGCCATACCATTCTGGTGTGGAACGTGTCCTTGTGGACATACGAAGTTCAGTAGTAACTTGATCCAAAGTACCTGATCATCATCATTAACTTCCTCTCCAGTCGGTGCAGGCACCACAGGAACATCTTCCTGAGCTGCGCTACTTACCGGTTCAAGAGGTAGTACTTCATCAAGTTCCACCTTCCTCCCACTTACTTCTTTCGAGAGAAACTCTTTCTCTAGAAAGGACCCGTTCTTGGCAACAAAGATTTTGCCTTCGGATCTGAGGTAGAAGGTATACCCAATTGTTTCCTTAGGGTACCCTATGAAGACGCATTTTTCCGACTTGGGTTCGAGCTTTTCAGGTTGAAGTTTCTTAACATAAGCATCACATCCCCAAACTTTTAGAAACGACAACTTAGGTTTATTTCCAAACCATAATTCATACGGTGTCATCTCAACGGATTTAGACGGTGCCCTATTTAAAGTGAATGTAGCTGTCTCTAAAGCGTATCCCCAAAATGATAGTGGTAAATCGGCAAGAGGCATCATAGACCGCACCATATCCAATAGAGTGCGATTATGACGTTCGAACACACCGTTACGCTGAGGTGTTCCACGCGGCCTGAGTTGTGAAACAATTCCACATTTCCTTAAGTGCGTACCAAACTCGTGACTTAAATATTCTCCCCCACGATCTGATCGTAAGAACTTAATTTTTTTGTCATGTTGATTTTCTACCTCATTCTAAAATTCCTTAAACTTTTCAAAGGTCTCAGACTTGTGTTTCATTAAATAGACATACCCATATCTACTTAAGTCATCAGTGAGGGTGAGAACATAATGATAGCCACCGCGAGCCTCAACGCTCATTGGACCGCACACATCAGTATGTATAATTTCCAATAAGTTGGTTGCTCTCTCCATTGTTTCGGAGAACGGAGTCTTGGTCATTTTGCCCATGAGGCATGGTTCGCACGTGTCAAATGATTCGAAATCAAGAGACTCCAAAAGTCCATCTGCATGGACCTTCTTCATGCGTTTTACACCAATGTGACCAAGGCGGCAGTGCCACAGATATGTGGGACTATCATTATCAATGTTACATCTTTTGGTATTCACACTATGAATATGTGTAACATCACGTTCGAGATTCATTAAGAATAAACCATTGACCAGCGGGGCATGACCATAACACATATCTCTCTTATAAATAGAACAACCATTATTCTCAGATTTAAATGAGTAGCCATCTCGTATTAAACGAGATCCATATGCAATGTTCATGCTCAAAGCTGGAACTAAATAACAATTATTGAGGTTTAAAACTAATCCCGTAGGTAAATGTAGAGGTAGCGTGCCAACGGCGATCACATCGACCTTGGAACCATTCCCGACGTGCATTGTCACCTCGTCCTTCGCTAGTCTCTGCTTATTCCGCAGATCCTGTTTTGAGTTACAAATATGAGCAACCACACTGGTATCAAATACCCAGGAGCTACTACGAGTACTGGTAAGGTACACATCAATAACATGTATATCACATATACCTTTGGTGTTGCCGGCCTTCTTATTCGCTAAGTACTTGGGGCAGTTCCGCTTCCAGTGACCGTTCCCCTTGGAATAAAAGCACTAAGTCTCAGGTTTGGGTCCGTGCTTTGGCTTCTTCCCGGCAACTGGCTTACCGGGCACAACAACTCCCTTGTCCTCCTTCTTGAAGTTCTTCTTACCCTTGCCTTTCTTGAAACTAGTGGTTTTATTGACCATCAACACTTGATGTTCCTTTTTGATTTCTACCTCCGTTGATTTCAGCATTGGAAATACCTCAGGAATAGTTTTCACCATCCCCTGCATATTGTAGTTCATCACAAAGCTCTTGTAGCTAGGTGGGAGCGACTGAAGGATTCTGTCAATGACTGCATCATCCGGGAGGTTAACTCCCAGCTGAGACAAGCGGTTGTGCAAACCAGACATTTTGAGTATGTGCTCGCTGACAGAACTATTCTCCTCTATCTTACAACTGTAGAACTTGTCGAAGACTTCATATCACTCGACCCGGGCATGAGCTTGGAAAACCATTTTCCGGTCTTGGAACATCTCATATGCTCCGTGCTGCTCAGAACGCTTTTGGAGCCCCGGTTCTAAGTTGTAAAGCATGCTGCACTAAACTAGGGAGTAATCATCACTACGCGACTGCCAGGAGTTCATAATGTCTTGAGTTGCTGGGAAAACCGGTGCTTCACCTAGCGGTACATCTAGGACATATGCTCTTTTGGCAGCTATGAGGATGATCCTCAAGTTCCGGACCCAGTCTGTATAGTTGCTGCCATAGTCTTTCAGCTTGGTTTTCTCTAGGAACGCATTGAAGTTGAGGGCAACATTAGCATGGGCCATTTGATCTACAAGACATATTGCAAAAGTTTTAGACTAAGTTCATCATAATTAAGTTCATCTAATCAAATTATTTAATGAACTCCCACTCAGATAGACATCCCTCTAGTCATCTAAGTGATCCATGATCCGAGTCAACTAGGCCGTGTCCGATCATCACATGAGACGGACTAGTCATCATCGGTGAACATCTTCATGTTGATCGTATCTTCTATACGACTCATGTTCGACCTTTCGATCTCTTGTGTTCCGAGGCCATGTCTGTACATGCTAGGCTTGTCAAGTCAACCTAAGTGTTTTTGCATGTGTAAATCTGTCTTACACCCGTTGTATGTGAACCTTAGAATCTATCACACCCGATCATCACGTGGTGCTTCAAAACAACGAACTTTCGCAATGGCGCACAATTAGGGGGAACATTTTCTTGAAATTATTATGAGGGATCATCTTGTTTTCTACTGTCGTTCTAAGCAAATAAGATGCAAAAACATGATAAACATCACATGCAATCAAATAGTGACATGATATGGCCAATATCATTTTGCTCCTTTTGATCTCCATCTTCAGGGTGCCATGATCATCATCGTCACCGGCGTGACACCATGATCTCCATCATCGTGTCTCCATGAAGTTGTCTCGCCAACTATTACTTCTACTAATATGGCTAACGGTTTATCAATGAAGTAAAGTAATTACATGGCGTTATTCAGTGACACGCAAGTCATACAATAAATAAAGAAAACTTCTATGGCTCCTGTCAGTTGTCATACTCATCGACATGCAAGTCGTGATTTCTATTACAAGAACATGATCAACTCATACATCACATATATTTCATTCATCACATCCTTTTTGGCCATATCACACAAGGCATATGCTGCAAAAACAAGTTAGACGTCCTCTAATTGTTGTTGCATGTTTTTATGTGGCTGCAATAGGGTTCTAGTAAGAACTTTTCTTACCTACGTCAAAACCACAACGTGATATGCCAATTTCTATTTACCCTTCATAAGGACCTTTTCATCGAATCCCATCCGACTAAGGTGGGAGAGACAGACACCCGCTAGCCACCTTATGCAACTAGTGCATGTCAGTCGGTGGAACCTGTCTCACGTAAGCGTACATGTAAGGTCGGTCCGGGCCACTTCATCCCACAATGCCGCCGAAACAAGATAAGACTAGTAGTGGCATGTAAATTGACAAAATCTACGCCCACAACAAAATTGTGTTCTACTCATGCATAGAAATTACGCATAGACCTAGCTCATGATGCCACTGTTGGGGATCGTTGCAGAAAATAAAAAATTTCTATGCATCACCAAGATCAATCTATGGAGTAACTAGCAACGAGAGAGAGAGGAGTGCATCTTCATACCCTTGAAGACCGCAAGAAGGAAGCGTTACAAGAACGCGGATGAGGGAGTCGTACTCGAAGCGATTCGGATCGCGGTGGATTCCGATCTTAGCGCCGAACAACGGAACCTCCGCGTTCAACACACGTGCAGCCCGATGACGTCTCCCGCGCCTTGATACAGCAAGGAGGAGGGAGATGTTGAGGAAGAGGGCCCCAATAGCAGCATGACGGCATGGTGGTGATGGAGAGGCAGTACTCCGGCAGGGCTTCACCAAACTCTTGCGGAGGTGGAGAGGTGTTGGGGAGGGGAGGGGCTGCGCCTTAGGTGTGGTGCTGCAGCCCTCCCCTTGCCCCTCTATTTATAGGAGAAGGGGGAAGGGGGACCGGCCCCCTCTAGATGAGATCTAGAGTGGGGGGGGCAAGGGGAGGGGGCTTGCCCCCCAAGCAAGGGGGGGCGCCCCCTTTAGGGTTTCCCCCCAACCCTAGGCGCATGGGCCCAAGGGGGGGATGCGCCCATCCCTCCAAGGGCTGGTTCCCTTCCCACTACAGCCCATGAGGCCCTCCGAGAGAGGTGGCCCCTCCCGGTGGACCCCCGGAACCCCTCTGGTGGCCCTAGTACAATACCGGTATGGCCCCGAACTTTTCCGGTGACCGTATGACAACTTCCCATATATAAATTTTCACCTCCAGACCATTCCGGAACTCCTCATGACATCCTGGATCTCATCCGGGACTCAGAACAACATTTGGTAATCACATACAAGTCTTCCTAATAACCCTAGCGTCATCGAACCTTAAGTGTGTAGACCCTACGGGTTCGGGAATCACGGAGACATGACCGAGACAGCTCTCCGGTCAATAACCAAAAGCAGGATATGGATACCATTGTTGGCTCCCACATGTTCCACAATGATCTCATCGGATGAACCACGATGTTGAGGATTCAAGTAATCTCGTAAACAATTCCCTTTATCAATCGGTACGTTACTTGCCCGAGATTTGATTGTCGGTACCCCAATACCTCATTCAATCTCGTTACCGGCAAGTCACTCTACTCTTTACATAATGCATGATCCCGTGACTAACCACTTAGTCACATTGAGCTCATTATGATGATGCATTACAGAGTGGGCCTAGAGATACCTCTCTGTCATACGGAGTGACAAATCTCTGTCTCGATTCGTGCTAACCCAACAAACACTTTCGAAGATACCTGTAGTGCACCTTTATAGTCACCCAGTTACGTTGTGACGTTTGGTACACCCAAAGCACTCCTACAGTATCCGGGAGTTACACAATCTCATGGTCTAAGGAACTGATACTTTACATTTAGAAAAGCTTTAGCAAACGAACTACATGATCTTGTGCTGTGCTTAGGATTGGGTCTTGTCCATCACATCATTCTCCTAATGACGTGATCCCATTATCAATGACATCCAATGTCCATAGTCAGGAAACCATGACCATCTGTTGATCAACGAGCTAGTCAACTAGAGGCTCACTAGGGACATGTTATGGTCTATGTATTCACACATGTATCACGGTTTATGGTTAATACAATTATAGCATGAATAATAGACAATTATCATGAACAAGGAAATATAATAATAATCATTTTATTATTGCCTCTAGGGCAAATTTCCAACAGAATATTCCATTTTCGTTGCCTTTCGGATGTTTTACGCCATAGACATGTGTTTGCAGGCCGACGAAACCCCGTGCACCATAGTCTACTTGATCAAAGGCCAGAAGGTGGACGTGGGAAAGGGGTTGATAATGAACGCCTTGCAACCCATGTTCCACAACCAGCCAATCCCCGCTGGGCACTTCAGGGTTAACTTATCCAGTGTGAAATCAGGGCACGAGGATTTGCCTCCTCCAGTACAACATGTGGGAGAGGACGACGAGACCCCGCCACAGATGGGAAGCTGCAAGCGTTGGGTGCTGCTATGGCCGAAGAATCTTTTTTGTCTAGAGTTGGCCGAGAGCACACCTATAACCACACATCTATAAGCATGTGCGGAGACCACCACCCGGCCTATGCAATTAGCAACTCCTGTAGAGATGGGCGAGAGCGGCGGACAACGTGATTAAGGGGGTGCAATAGTACTGGCTGATGTAATTGGACCTGTAGAACAGAGAATGTATGATGAGACGGAGGTCGACCCAATGGCGTTCCTCAATACAAACGCGTATGAGTGTGACTTAGATATGATGAGTCAACCATATGACAAATCGGGCTATCAGCATGCTCATGAGGATATGGATGATCTGCCCGGGCAGGAAGGTCGTAGCAGGGATTGCGAGAAGTCTCTCTTCATGAAATCCTCACAGGACACGCCTGAAGATGCTGCCTCAAAACATGCTCAACTACCCGAGGGTCGTACAGTGCTTAGCCCGGCAACACTAGGGCATGGGTTAAGGAAGGGTCTGGAAGGTGTGCCCAAGAAAAAGGAGAGGAAGAGATCAAGGTAGATAGCTGCCTCCAAACAAGCCAGAGCACATAGCAGCCAGACGATGGATTCTAAAGAGCGTCTACCCGTGAAAGGTGCGGACATGTTCCATCTCACGGGTGAGCTGATGCTACCGCTGAAACCGCTGGAGGCACTATCAGGGGATCTTAGGAGACTGCACGACCATGTGCTGTTGACTGAGAAAAGCCTACTAGCCTCAAAGGATCCAGGATATCCGACATACGCGGCTCGTGTGCCTGAGGGGAAGTGCTACATCGACACATGGCCCTCGGAGGTGTTCTTCCTATGGTTTGACCATATCTTTGTGATGTTTTTGACAAGGCGGCTCGATTTTACAATTGTTCGCCTTTTTGCGCTACATATGAGCTCCGTCATGAAGAGAGAAGAAGTATCGCAAGTCTGTGTGGCGGATCCATACTACATGCATGAGTCTTTCTTTAGTCTCGGCGACTTTGAGCGTGAAACTGCTAAGGACTACCTCAAAAACTTCATGGTAGAGAATAATGACCAGGAAATTTTCCTCCTGCCTTATCATTCAAAGTAAGTTAGTTCTGGACAACCCTTTCATACATTTCAATCATTCCTTCTCACTCATGTGGAGAATAATTTGAGGTGTCTTTTCCCCACAGCAACGGGTGCGTCGTTCTTATTGTTCTTTACCCGTGAGTCTCCCACGCCGTGTATTTCGACCCTTCCAGGGGCTACGAGAAGAAGGACTACACCCACATAATGAATATTCTAGATGATGCTCTCCAAGGCTTCAGCATTAGAGGTGGCCACGTGCATATCAGGAAACAAAGGAACAAGAAGATGGATTTCGCGCATAAAACTAACTTTTGATGCATCCATGTCCCAAAACCAAGCAAGAAAGATGGATTCTACATCCTCCATCCCATGATTGAGTTTAGCACGGATCACCAAAAGCTTCGCATGACAAGCAGAAATGATGATCATATCCACAAGTGGGTAGAATCTCATGGAGAAGCGGATTATAAAGTTAGAGATGACTTCTTTCACATCCAAAGGGATATTACGATGATCATCATGAAAGAAGTCATCGATGAGAAGGGGATGTTCCACCACGACCCTATATCGCGAGCTGACGTCCGAAATCGCATAGGCATGCAACGTCATGACCTCACGCCATTCAAGAATTTAGGGTCCATCCCTGATAATATGGAAGGATGGAACTTCTAGTGATTTATGATGCCGATGATGATGATATGTGTTGGTTGAACTTGTATACTTTCTGTAGCGATGAAACTTTGAAATGTCCATGGTCCCTACTGAACTTGCGTAACGCTACTTTGTTAGTTTGGGTACGATGACCTGCGTACCTCTAGTTAATTAGTTTGTGTACTGTATGTTGCATCCAGTTGCTAACCCTTTCTTTTTCGCGTTACTCTAGTATATTTTGTTGCATATGATTGTACATCCTCTTGATGAAGATGCATCTCTAACAGGTACCTACCTTCTTGATGGCGAGATGGCAGTGCTATGTCGTGTACAAATCGAAGGTTCTGGGGGTGTACAATGAGTGTCATTAGTGTCAGGCGCAAGTGAATGGGGTCTCGGGCTCCAGCCATAAAGGCTCCAAAAGCAGACAAGAAGGAGAAGCTAGTTACTTGAGGTTCACGCTAGCGCGAGAGAGGACTCGTAACCGCCGCCTCATGTACTGCATAGTTCTGCTCTCACTCATAGTGATAGCTCTTCTCGCGTATATCATTGTTCAGTTGGATGACATTGTAGTTTCAAATATTCCAAACTTGCATGTATCGCTATTTTCGAGATGATGACATACCACTTTGTGTTGGATGATGATTATTATGAGACTATTTATATATGCTATGATTGCATTTGTGGTTTCACAACCATTTCTATGTGTATCATGATGACATTTGTATGTGCTAAAGATTCTTGTATAAAGCCTGTTCAAATACAAAACAAATATGGAGAAAAAATTCAAAAATTACTAAAATTAGCAGTAGCGAGTGGAGAAAAGTTAGCAGCTGTGTGATAGTAGAAGTAGCGTGTCCAGGCAAAGCGCGCTAGAGCTATTAGCAGTAGGGAGCTTCCATGCAGCACGCTGCTGCTACACATCTATAGCAGGAGTGCGGGCGTGCACGCGCTGCTGCTACGGGTTAGCTGTAGCGCCTTATCAGTAGCGTTGGACCTTGCGCTACTGATATACCTAGAACCCGCGCTGCTGCTAGACTTTTCCCTAGTAGTGTGTCGCAGAGCAAACTTGAAAACATGGCTGCAATCTTGTCTGGTTGCGTCATCTTGGCTATCCAACTTGAACCTCATCTATTGAAAATTATGGGACTCTCATTATCAGCAACCTAGAAAGTATGGGACAGAGTAAGACAATATTACTAGTTTCCATACATAACCATACTTACAGATAAATGGTCGATGAAGGTGTTGAACTGGGTTTCGTCTTTGTCATTCTTGTACTGAACCCATATTCAAAGGATATGTGCATGACACCTAACGGCAACCGCTGCCTCTGATACTAACTTGGCTGACTCTGTAGCATCACGTGGCCTTTTTAAACCTGCCTCAAAACGGATCTCCATTCTTCCTCCTCTAGATTTCGTTAACCTATCGAGCATTATCCCTGGTGTTTGTTTCCTCTTGCGCCTAGGTGATAGTCCAACAACGAACATAGGAAGTGTTAGTGTACATAAAACTGTGAGACTACATATAAAGAAGCATGCAACTGTAAGTTGACTCTAGCAACTACCTTCTTGCTGTTGAAGCTCAAAAAGTTCATCTCATCTTGCCAAATCATCTGGTGTCAAGAGTGCTTCAGAAGTCGTGTCAGGTGGAAGGGAGCTTGGGAATGTGCTGCTAGCTGAGTTGACCAACGAGTAACTCATGCAGCTGGTGGTACCGTGGAAGGTGTTGCAACAACTAGGGCTGTCTTTGCTTGTTTGGTGGCAGCTATTTGTTTCTGTTTGGCTTGTTTTGCAGCTCGTGTAGCACGGGATACCCTGTTTGTACACTTTTCCGCTGAACTTTGACCTTCTATTGCACCATCAGTACCAGCAAAATCTACATGATTCTTCCACTTCCCTTTCCCTGTCATTCTGTGTCGCTTCCTCTTTCTCTATGCCATGTTAATCAAGCCGACAAGAAAAATGAATAACAATTTAGTTCTTCAGAACAAATTGATGCCTGATACAGACGAACTGAACTTTGATGTTAGACAACCACATGACATGAGGATGTAATATGTAGGAAAAATAGGACGACATGAGCTAACCAGAACCATGATGTGTAAACTAAGCAGAAGACATTTCACTAAATTGGAAGCAATGCAATGGAAGGTAGACACCATATCAAAGATGCTACAAATGCAAAGTTAACAGTGTCTCATCATAAATGGAGTTTAAACAAATGTGAAACAGTACAAGAAATAAATCATATGCAATATGCAAACAACATCACACTACCAAGTTAAAGGTCTCTCGTCATTAGTGCCATTGCATATTCACAACATTGCATATTCACAGCTTATGATGTGTAAACTAAGGAGACGACATTTCTACAAATTAGAAGCAATGAAAGCTAGACACCATATGAAAGATGCAACGAATATTACTCTACCAATTTGAACTGTCTCGTCATAGGTGCCATTTCAACAAATTAGAAGTAGTACAAGCTAGAAAAGAATGCGAGATGTAACCTATATCACACTCCCAAGTCAAAGGTGTCTTATGATAAGTGATTGTTGCAGGTTACACAACAATATTACTTTGATGTAAGAACATGGTGTGATAGACAGATATTGTATGTATTAGAAACAGGAACATGTGTCTTATTCACAAGTATAATGTGTAAAGTAAGCAGATGGAATTCAACAAAATTAGACAAGCTAGACGTCGTACATAACATGAAACCACATATAACAGTGCCAAGTTAGAGGGCGCACCTGTGATGGTGCACTAGTGGAGACGTGCTCATCATCAACACAGCTACGTTGAGTGTCTATGCATCTGTTGTCCTGCAAATCATCTTGGGGGGATGGAGGAGTAGAATCTCTGGAGGCCCTCCATTTGGAAGGAGCACCTTTATCCACTGCCTTGCTAAATTCCTTCCGCTTTATTGATTTTGAATTGTCAAGTAAAACCGACAAGAAAATGTAATAAAATTCTCTCTTTAGAACTCATTCGTGCATGATACTGACAATCACTACTTTGATGTAAGGCAAAGACATGATACCAGGATGGAATATGTACGAAAAATAGGACGACATGGCATATTCACAACTGTTTGTGTAAACTAAGCAGAAACCATTCCAACAAATAAGAAGCAATGCAAGCTAGACACCACATGAAAGATGCAACCAATATGACTTTGCCATGTTAAAAGCATCCCATCATAAATGACATTTCAACAAATTAGAAGTAGCTCATGCTATAAATCATATGAAAGATGCAACTACTATCGCACTGCATATACTAAAGGTGTCTCGTCATATTGATTGATGCGGGATACAAAAAATAGTTTTATGTAAGGACATGCTTAATAGACAGATGTACTATGTACTAAACAAGTAGGCATGTCACATTAACAGGTATAATGTATAAACTAAGCAGTATAGCACATGCAATTTAACCAGATTGGAAGAATTACAATCTAGACACCATATGCAACATCCAACCACATATCATGCTGCCAAGTTAGATCAAGCACCTGCCATGCTAGTGTAGGGGAAATGCGGTAATCAACTACAGAGCTACATTCACTATCTTCATCTAGCCTTGCTGTTTCTTGAGAATCATGTCGGGAGGCTATCGCTGCATTCTTTAAATGAGGATCTTTACTCACGGTAGTCCACTGGCCTGACTGCCTCATCATAAGTGATTGATGAGGGATACACAAGAACATTAGTTTGATGTAAGAACATGGTTAATAGAGAAATGTACTAGTATGTACCAAAAACAGGAAGACATGTCATATTCAAAGGTACAATGTGTAAGCTAAGCAGATGCAATTTAACCAAACTCGAAGCAATACAAGCTAGACATCCGGCTTGAGTGGCGAGCATGATGATCTAGGACCCGAGAGCCTGATGGGAGGTGGGCTGCTTAGCCACCATCGTGGCTTTTTAGTTGGCTTCTAGGCGAAGCATGTTTGTGCTGGGCTTGTCACTGGCTTGGCCAGTGCCTTGACTAGCTATTTTTCTTATGGTGCTCACAGGATGGTGGTTCACGTAAAAAATATATTTCCTTATCGTAACTAAGACTGACTTCTGCCATTCAAATACAAGCTAGACACCATATGCAACATGCAACCACATATGACACCGCGAAATTGCAGCAAGCACCTGGGATGGTGGTTTATTGCGAGCGAGGTCATCAACTCCAGAGCTATGTTTACCGTCTCCATCTGCTGACACTGCACCCTTTATAACGCTAAAACGTGTCTGGCCTATGAGTGTACGACACTAGAGCGACTTATCTCTCTTATTTTTTGCCTCTCTCATGGCAGCAGAGTCTGAAATACCCTTGCATAAAAACACAATAGTGAGAGTAAGGGTGAAGTGTGTGGAGAATTAGTGCACTGTAAAAGTAGCAGATAGCAGGTGGCTGAAAAATAAATGACAGGAAACATATGATAACTCTACAACATTGCATGGCAAACAAAATTAGATTCTACTCCATATGATTTTGAAATATATGAGCACAGGAAATGCAGGTACTCCTCCAGCACACCACCACATGTGGTCATATCAAGATAATAGTTGACTTAAAATAAATATGTCAGTCGATTTTTTTATGAACCGTCCGATCTATACGGAACGGGTAGATGGCCTACATCTACCTCCTGCCAGTCATTGTTGACGATCTTTCTCGAATCGCCAACGACCACCGGCCCAGACCCCTGCCTCCGCCGCCCCGCACTCCCCTCGACCTCACACCACCGCCGTGCTTGGCAGCGCCCCCAGGCCATCCCTTTAATCCCGGCCGACCTCCAGATCAGGCGCCGACATCTCTAGGCCCCACACAAACCTAAGATAAACACCGAGGCGCTGCTTCCCCGGTGTAATAGGCGGACTAGCGCCTGTTACACCGGTGAATGCTTCTGTTAATGGGGAATCAACTGACCAGGAATTGAAATCCAGGGGGCGATGGACCTCTAGCTAAGGTGAAATAGTATATGAGGAGAAACCTTGTGCATCGCAAGTTACTAGGAACATCTAGTATCAAAGAAGAAGCGGTCAACTAGTGTACTCTATGGGATGAATACCATGCAAGCAGACACGTAAGATTTGCATGAATATGGGAAGTGGAGTACCATTTCTGGTTGCCAGTGTGGTCTCCTCCATATGTCACGACAATCTTCTTCTTTTTGCCGGGGGAACCGATGTTTTGGAGGACGGTGGAGCCTTAGACAAACCCTTGTCCAAATTGTTGACTGTGTTGCTGTGGCCATATGTCGGCAGAGGGGAAGCAGATCCAAGGCGGCGAAGGACGGCGTAGCAGGCATAGCTCTGGTGCGGTGGACAGTGCTAAGTTGGAGCGGCAACGGTGAGGCGCAGGATGACGTGGTTGAACTGGCTCAGGTACGGATGGCTCGGCCTCGGCTTCAACTACTAGCCATGGAGGGCGTTGTGGTTGAGGTTGCGGTGGATGATGATGTGGGGGTATCGGCTCTAGCGTGATGGAGGAGGGCGGCGGTTGATGAGTGGGATGGGGTAGCGGACAGAGGACGCCGGGGTTTCGCGGTTGATGGAGAGGTAGTTTTGGCGCCCACGGAGTACGAATGGGGAATCGGACGGGTGGGCAGGGGGTGGGGGAGCTAATGGAGAACCATGTTTCGGTCTGGGATGCGTTTGTTTTTGGCTTTTTGGAACAAATGGGACGCGCTTTTTTGAAATTTGGGGAAAGTAGAAACTTTACCCCCCTCTTAAGTTTCGGACCTACTGTGGGTCAGGGGAAGGATGGTAATCCCAAGTGTCCCAAATAGTGGGCGGGAGCGATTTTGGCCGCACGCATGTGTGCTTAGGCGGCAATTGTGTATGAATTTTTTTCGGAGGTGGTTGCGTGGCGCCTAGATGCAGCTACAAACCTACAAACGTACCCCAGTTTGACGGGAGTAATTTCCTTGTACTACCAAACATTGTACTCACATGGTTTCGGGCGAGTAGAGTTTCTTTTGGCGCTTCGTTCGAAATTTTGAAACAGAAGCATTCACATTTAGAGTACTCTTGAACTTTGAGGATTGACCTAAATAGATAACGTTAAATTTGACCTTGTATGTTTGAAAACCTCATTAAATTATCTTCTTATTTTTGAAATTTTGACACATGAAAATACTATAACTATGATTATTTTGGAATGGAGGAGCTAAATTTGAATTTATTTTGTACCCGACTACATATGCTATTATCTACAAAATCAGCGCAAATATTGGTGCCCCCATAATTTAGGTATGATTTACAAATGCCATGATATCGAATTCAAATAATTGAATGGACTTCATGTTGAATTCAATTTTTTTAAACCACCTTAAGTTGAATTCAAATGTATGCTAGTTCATAGGTAGCTATTTATAACGTTCATTGTGTAACTTTCATATGTATAATGTGCTTTACACACACAACATGAACTATAATCACGTTTATATTCGATTGCTAAAGCGATGCATTGTCTGGAGTTCAAAATACTAACTATGTGGATCAATTATGTCAAATAATAAGATAGACATGCTCAAATTCGATATAATCTAGATGTCCGATGGATCAATGACCGTTCCTTATGTGAATTGCAAATATCATGATCCCATCCTAATATTTGGATACAATTTATATCTTTAATCAATGTGTACATCCGTCTTTTATGTGTAGTTTCACTCTCCATTGGTGGTCTCTCACACATGGTCACACACTCTCTCCTGAGGTGTCTTTCTCATAGACATGCTCTCAATATAACCCTCCCTCCCTCTCATAACCATTTACGACTGTTTTCACTAACCTTTATCACAAGCACTCTTCCTCTCACAAGCATACACACGCACAATCCCCATCGACCCTTTCTATATACATAGACCTGCCTACATGTCTCCTGTATGCACATTATCCTTGGGGCTGTCTCTCACACATTGTCTCACACATCTCTTCCTAATCGACGAGTATGATTCTAGCAGAGCATTCTGTACGACACCTCTCTTCCTAATAAGATATAAGGGGTAACCTTAGTCCGAGAACCTAGGGTTACAAATCCTAGCCGGCTTTGTCAGTGGACACAGAGTCCTTCACAATTCTGCTATCTTTGTCTTGATGACTAGTCATCCATGGGTCTCCCTAAATGCGTCACGGGCCAACCAATGTGACACAGGACGGAACCGAACCAACAGCCTCACCTCGACCCACGCCGGACCTCACGCGGTGACACACCCTCTGCTCGCAGGTCTCGTTATATCTTCTCACACCCACACATACCAACACAAACACCACAGCAAAAAAATTCTCCTGGTGCCTCTATCCCCCCCTTGCATATACACACTCAAGGGAATCTCTCGACGTGACATCATATTCATCTCTCTCTCTCTCTCTCTACACCACTCTCATATCTCGTGCTATCTCTCCCACGCCCTCCCTCCCCCCGCCGACCCCTCTATCCATGCCTCTCTTGAATACGTAATAGACACACATACCTCTCTAGGCCCTGCCAAATACATCAACTACACAGTCACACATGTTACATCACGTACCACATTGATCTAAAAAGCCCTCTCTTCACGTTTATTTCGCATACAACATTCCTTTTGAATAAAGTGTGGACAAAAAATTATTTTAGAATTTCTACATGTATACAATGTTACAAAGTTATATGGAGGAGTATGAACGTTAATTTGCGTTGCATGGGGCCCACAATCATATTTATTCCAGACTGTGAATTTGTACATTTTTATACAATATATAAAGTTAGTCATAATAAAGAGAAACGAAGAGCATCTCTCTCTCCATCGCATAGACCCCCTCTACGCCCCTTTCACGTACGCACACAAACTATCTCCAGGTCCTCTAAAAGTAAGCCCCCAGCACATTCACGCATGTTTCATCATTCTCTCGCGATATATACAGTGACGATCATTTTATTTGAAGCGAAAGCACGATACATACATTGGACTTCAGAATCCTCTCATTGTGGTCACCATTATCATTTTGTGGTTATTATACAATCACGGGCTCACCGTACATCTCTGTATTTGCTCAAGACATGACTAGTTGACCAGTTAAATGCTCCATGTGGCACCTCTAGTGTTGCATCGCATTATCTCACTACCATTAGGCCCACCTCTCGGCTTGTATCTACTCTACACTCTTATAAAAATCAGAGTTGATGATGATGGTGTGCCTGCCATCCTGCAATATAGGCCGTCCGATTTATGTCTGACAGATAGGAAGGAAACTATGGCCATTTTGCAAAAAGGTACTCACACACCTCTCCATATTTGCAAATAAGGCCTTCCCTCGTTCATCCTTTTCTCTCACAAGATAAACTAGTCATACAAATGCATCTTGATGTTACGTGCAACGCACGGGCATCTTGCTAGTAAGAATGAAAACAAAACAACAAAAAAATATTGGACGGTGGTTCGAAGTCATGACCGTGGGCACAACAGACAAGGTGGCCTTGTAATTGTATGCTGAGCCGTCTGTTTTAACACACAGGAGCTGGTGTGGTGATTATACACACATGCACACATGCACACGAACTGCATGCATGCAACACTCACACGAACACATGAAGCCACACACACACACAACACTCACATGTACACACGCAGCCACACACGCACGCAACACTCACACACACACACGCACGACTGCATGCACACACCACACAACCAACACACACTCTCACGCTCAAGTGCTCAACCTACACGTGCATGAGCACACATCAGGCCTTGACAGACACATACACAACCAGGTGATTCCCGCGCACGGGTTGGAGTCTTGTCATGCCTGCGTAAATTTGTGTTAATCTGACCTTTTTCCTATGCGAACTGACAGGTGGGACCCATAAGGAATGTGGTCAATTTAACTAGTCAATATGGTGCGACGTAGACTATTTGGACGGTCAATAGAGTGCAATCCGATGCTGAACCGTGAGCAAGTGACCGTATAATCACCGCAAAACGTATATAGTGACCGTAATCAGCGTATTATGAAGTTCGGTGACCGTATTACGCTTTTCTCTCTGTAGGCCCTCCAAAACTACATCTCTACACGTTCTCGCATGTTACATCTAACAACTATGCAATACAACACTACTACTACACTCTAACACAATAAATTATATGTGTTTTTAGTTTTACTAGATATCATATTGTTACTTAATTATTCAGTTTGCATACATTAAAATTGCCTTTGAAATGTCTGGCCGGTATCATCTACCATGCGGGAAAAATCCCGCTCTTTCCTGTTTAATCGGGTTTGTATCGACGGATCATGCGAGACGGCAACTATAGTACTATACAGTACAAGTGACAGTTTTCACTGGGCCGCCATGTCGGGTACTCCTCTATTGTAAGAGTGGAGCGCTCGCTTTCATAAATGTTCTAGTCCCTTTCGCCGACATGTGGGACATCAAGCTACTGGGTCCACGTGCCATACCGAAATACAGTGCAGAGCAGCAGGGGTGAGACACCCCAGTCATGGCGCCAGCATAGTAATGTGCAATGAGGCGTAAATCACAAAGCTGCACCTCTCCCGCAGTTAAGTTGGAGGGACAAAGTAATAATGCTAAAAAAAGAAGTTGGAAGGACGAAGTAACCATCATTCACTCGTTGCTGAATCCGCTTCTCCCTCATCTTCTTCAAGTTAACTATGCGTTGCTTCTGCCGTTGTTCTGCCTCATGTGGGACGCGGATCGTCTTGGTAAAGGACTGACACGTGGGACTGCATGTTACCAAACCGCCAGACCAACGTCCTCTAAAAATAAGGGGCTGTTTGGTTCTAGGCCTAGGAGTGCCAAACTTTGCCATACATTGTTGGCAAACTTGCCTAAGGTTAGTTCTTCAAAATGATAGCCACAAGTTGGCAAGCCTAAGGGAATCTTGCCACACTTTTTGTGTGTATGTGATGTGGGACCGTAGTATGGCTTGCCTAAGATGTGTCTTGAACGAAACACACACCTAAGTTGGTCAAACTTGCCTAACCTTAGGTGTGGCAACATTTGGCAACTTAGTCTCAATCCAAACAACCCCTTAGTCTCAAACCAAACAGCCCCTAAGAAACCTCCCCTGCCATCCGCGCGGAAAAATCACCTCCTTTTTACTAATCTTGATTCTATAATTTTTAGATCAATATAATTGGCATTTGTATAGATAGTACACAAGAGCAAAACCAAGTGGTACGGCTAAGGGCATCCACAATGTGTAGCCAATTGTGAAAATAGCTTTTGGCATCGATGGGAACCATTGTGGACGGTGTTGCCAAAGCCAAAAAGATGGAACCGAAGCTCCCTGATTGATTGATTGAAGGAATAGAAAAATGCAACATCTCTCTTTCTCTCGTGCTTGGACGCATGTACAATATAGAGCACAGAGTCTACTCCCTTGTCCTTTCTATCACAAATCACAAAGCAGTGTGGCATCAAATCACAAAGCACGGATGAAGCAACCATCATTTCACCGCACTAAGCTGGACGGACGACGCTATTGTGTACTAGTAGTACTAGTACATTTACGCGTCCTTTGGGTCAACGGACTTCCTGGATGCAAATAAGGCGGTTGTCTCGGCTTGTAGGCACCACTTGCGAACGACTTACCGTGGTCTCCCTTAATGGTATTCTCCGTCAAACGCACTTCGCCAAACCACAACGTTCGAGATATCGTCGACGTCACCGCAATGGGGAAGGAAGTAAAATAGTTACTACCTCCTTTTTTGTACACAAGGCCGGTATATCAAAATTACAATTTGCAAAAGGCCACTAACACTAATCGAGGACAAATTGATGGGGTTTGCCTCGTACTAGCAACCAAGGACATTAATATACCCTTGCATGCATGCAGAAGTGAGAAGGTTGGTTTGCATGGTGCTGCATTAATCAAGAGATGAGGAGTGAGATGGTTAGCTCTTTGGGCTTTAGAGAAAAATACGCATTAATTGACACGTCAAATGAGGATTTGTATCGATTAATCCCGCGAAGGAAAACCCCGCCTTTCTTTTTTAACACTAGTACTCCTAGTACGTACATACTTATCCTGTTTAGGTCTAGGCCTTACATTGTCATACTTTGCCACACATTTTTGCCAAGCTTCCCTAAAGTTTTCAAAATGATAAGGAGGTACACTTGCGCACGGTTGTCGCGGTCGCACCGCACCCTCACACGGTCGCTCCTACACGCCGTGGTCGCACCGCACCCTCACACAATCGCTCCTGCACGCCGCAAACCCAACCAAGGGAACACACCCTCACTGACACATGCTACCGCATGTGAACAAACCAAACTCAGACATCCTACCACTGACACATAATTTTCGTTCATACAATATGTTTATCCAACCGCATGTTGGGGATGATCCATACGGCCTGTGCATTGGTCTGTTGGGGAAGAAGAAGATGTGAGGAAGAAGGGTTAGGAGACGTAGGATATTCATCCAACCGCCTGAAATGGTAGACTGACCCAAATGATGAATGTCAGGTGACCTGCATAACAATATATGTTTTTACACAGCAAAAGATCCCTAAAAACAACAACATAAAGAAAAACTATCACTACTCGCGGAACGAGATGTCCTCGTCGTCTTTGGCTGCCGGTGCACACCAGCCATGGCTGCCGACGTGTGTTTCCGGACCCTGGTTGTCCTCGGCCTCCAGCTACTCATTCACGCGCAGCGTGCGGGCGCTCTGCACGGACGAGAGCATTGCCCGGTTCAAGTCGAGGACGTGCTGTTCTGCCTGCAGGAGGGCCTCGATGGCAGCGGCATCCACGAGCTCTGCATCGAGTTGAGCCTCCGCCGTCCGGTTCAAGTCCAGGACGTCCGGTTCCTCCTGCAGGAGGGCCTGATGGCAGTGGCATCCGCGTGCTCCGCGTCGAGTTGAGCCTCTGCCACCCAGTTCAAGTCCAGGACGTCCGGTTCCGCCTGCAGGAGGGCCTCGATGGCAGCGGCATCCGCGTGCTCTGCATCAAGCTGAGCCTCCGCCGCCCGGTTCACATCCATGACATCCGGTTCCTCCTGCAGGAGGCCTCGATGGCGGCGGCATGCGCGCGCTCCGCGTCAAGTTGAGCCTCTGCCTCCCGGTCCTCCTTTAGTATTGCCAGGTTGAACCGCTGGTCCGCCTGCACCATGGGGGACCCGGACGCTGGCACGAAGTTGACATCCATCGTCTCATACCCATCGGGGGCCTTCTGCGCTGTGACCTCTGCCATGAACATTGGATCGGCTTCCTCCTCCTCATAGCTTGGTTGTAGAGAACTTGGGGAGTGGCCCGCCGCAAAGCCAGCTTGGGAACGGAGGTCTGTGGCGCCGACTGCCGCCGTGATTTCTGCGCGGCGCTCCAGCGTCAGCATCTTGTAGTACGTGATCTTGCGGCACACCATGGCTTTCAGGCGAACTAGGGGACGCTTGATGCGGGCTAGGGGATCGAAAGGTGGGGGAATGGGCTGGAGAGGAGGTGTGGTTTTAGGGCAGTAGCTGGCCTAGGCTGAGCAGCGAAGGTTCTGGTGTGAATAGTGGTTCTGGTGACGATTGGTCAATCGGTTTTGACTGTACATCGCTCTTGTCGCGTTTGCGTTGCACCCCGGCACGCTGGACCCTCCACGTCGCTCACCGAATGGAACACGCTTCGTCTTGCGTTTTCGCTCGCTTGTGGGACTGCAGTTGAGAGAAAACCGACATCCCTCCCCCTCCCCCGCCCGCGTCATTTATACTACCACTCCTCCATTTTATGCGGAGTAAATAAAAACAGAGGGAGTATACTACGGATGAGGATCCCATGACATGGCGAAACCCATTGAGTAACTGACATGCGGGGCCTAGCAAGCATGGGGTCCGCCAGTAAGTGATCGAAAGGGAGGGTAAGGCAGGGATACCTACATCAGAGGATCCACTTCCACTACTACTCCTTCCTTCCATCTACTATACAGGGCCTAATGCGTTTTTTGAGGCTAACTTTGACCAAATGTTAGAGTAATAATATATGACATGCAACTTACACAAAACATACGGTCAAATTCGTATGTGAAAGGAGCTTGCAATGATATAATATTCACATTATACATCTCATGTACTATTAATCTTGTCAATAGTCAAAGGCAGTTTTGAAAAAGCATTAGAGCATGGTTAATAATATAGCCAACCGATGGCTATAAGGAACTGCCATGTCATCTATAACCATCATCTATATGCACTCATACAGTAGTGTGGGCTATAAGGTTGGCTATTTCCTGCAAAAAAATATAAGGTTGGCTGTTGTATTAGTACTTTTTTCGATCTCCTCTCTATCTCTTTCTTCATATTTATTGTATTTAACTAGGAATGTGTATATAGCTAGGATCTTGCATGAGAGCTCACTCCCCTTACTTTTTCACATCTCTCTCCTCCACCTAGGCCCTATATAAATGGAAGGAGGGAGTACTATGAGCACTCCATACTCTACTACAGATGTTGTCAGCACTCCACTAGTACTATAGGACATGGAGCTTAAAAAAAGTTACTATTGGACTGGCTATACGTGGCGAAATCCTAGTAGGAAGAGCATGCGCGAGAACAAGAACATTCACGTGGTTGAAAACAAATTGGAAACCATCGCAGTTTGAATACAAATCTAGGAGTACGTATGAATCTAACAATATGATTGCGTGTTGTTGAATGTTGATACTTTTTTATGTAAGTTTGATCAAAGTAGAGATACTTTGAATACTCATAAAACTTATATGTAGACTAGAAAGGATCGGAGGGAGTATATTGTATGTTCAAAAGCGAAACGAACATTGAATACCCTTTATATATGATTTGTGGATGCTATGATCACCAGTCCAAAATTATGAATCCGCCTTAGGTATCTCACATGCACCCTCGTTCTCTCCCGGTTTCATCTCGGGTTCCAGAGATCGATTGAAAGAGGACTATGGTGGGTACAATACGTTCATTTCGCTTATGAACGTACAATATACTCCCTTTGATCCCCACAGACCCCCCCCCCCCCCCCCCCGCGGGTCATTTCTATCATAGAAATAAACCAAACCTTTATCTCCTTGCACGACACGCAGTTGACCTCTCAACATCAATGGATCTCGTCAACATGTGTCGGGGCATGAACCGAATGGGATGTCAAAACTTAGACGGGAAGCACACGTAGTGGAGGCAAAGTAAAACATTAAACGAACCGTTTGTCTGTATGCATGTCAGACAAATTACAACATTGGAAATACAAGCATGGTCTAGATACACAGGTTGAGACCCGAAAACCTACATAGTCCTGGCCGGCTCACACAACATAACCAGCTCGGTTTCTAACTAATTATGCCTTATAGGGTAAGTCATCATACGATGGTTCATAGGCCCGGGCCTTGAGCTTTCACCAGGCCTGCTTCCATGAGCCGCTGTCTTCACACTTCTTGTTGGGCATCCTTGGACCTTCTTCATATTAAACCGCCAATGGTGTAACCCGGCCCTCATGGGTGGGTCACACCTCGGAGCTATAGTTCCAACATTAGGCCCCAGGTTGATTTGAACTTGTTCATGTCAATCTTCACTACTAACCTAATAGACTGTGCATCAATATCGGGTTTTACGCAAACCACTATAACCCGCCATGACATCATGCAAACAAAATCATTGTAACCTGCCATGACCTCATGCGCATTAATTCCGCATAGGATCTAGGATATCTCAATGGATCTTTATCTTTAACATGCTTCCCGAAAATCGAGGCACCCACATTGTTAACATAATTATTTTGCCTCCTTGATCTCCGTGCATGCCATCTTATCAACTCCTTATAAATAGGGACATGGGGCCCTCTTTTAAACTTCTACCCTTGCCTCTGCCTCTTCTTTTTCCTCCTCGCGATGACCGATGCCAACGGAGCTCCAGTGCCCCAGTCAACAACGTCGTCTTGGCCGCTGCATCAACTTGATTCCGAAAAGAAAAACTGCGGCGCCCCTCAGCTATCCATCAACATCACCAGGTACCCATCTCCTTGTGCTACCAATCTGCATTAGGGTTCCCCTAGTTCTTCGGTGTTCATCGTGCTTGCTCGTAGTTCATCCGCTCTGTTGCTTAGTCAAGCGCAGACGTGACGCTGAGGAAATGCCTTGATTATTTTAGTATCTACTATCAATTACAGATCCACTCCACTCTTTTGAGATTCACCCCCAACACAGTAGTTCATCGTCCATGTTTTAGGTTTAACAATTTCCACCTATTTTCCGAACTAGCATAGATCCAAAAATTATAAGCAGAACCTGCGAAACTTGTTTGTTCAGCACTTGGTGAAATTTCACTGAACTCCAGATCTGTAGATAGCTGCTTTATCACTGTTGTATGGGCGACTTAAATGATACTTTGTAACCCGCCAAGTGCCAACCGACATACTTATGAACTTTTAAATCGCCAGTATTTATCCAATGTCGAGATTACCCGACTGTGCCTTGCTGATTTAACCATGCCATTTATTTTCCTCTTCCATAGCAATCAATCTTTGCACATAGCCAGTTCTGCATAATAAACTTGTTTTCTTTAACCATTGGGCGGCTTACCATCACAAATTTAATCCGCCAATATTTCCTTCTTAGGCTTTACTTGATAAAAGCTGACTAAGACTGTCCTCTCGTGCAATTGGGTCGCTTCAACTGTTACGGAGCAAATTCTTAATGAATATGTTCAAACGGGCATCCTAGCAACCAAAGATGTCATCCACCAGCGTGTTCCAGGGACAAAAGTTAGACCTCAGCCAAAGGAAGGCGAATTTATAGTCTTTGCCGACCATATAAACCGTGGTTTCTCACCGCCCGTGTCAAAATTCTTTCACGGTGTACTGAACTTCTTTCCACTTCACCCTCAAGACATTGGACCCAACTCAGTTTTCAACATATGTAACTTTCAAGTCTTTTGTGAAGTATACCTTCAAGAAGAGCCCAGTGTTGACGTTTTCAGAGAGTATTATTATTTGAACCGCTAGACTGAATTTACAGATGGACCCAGCTTAGAACTTGGTGGAATCTCAATTCAAATATGAAGAGATGCTATCTCCCCTGCAGTCGCACTTCCCAGTCACCCTAAAGGCTGGAATCAGACCAGGCTCTATTGCCAAGACACATCTCCATCCGATGGAAGTCCTCTGCCGGGTTTCCATGACTACCGACTTATCCCAAAACATCCACTTCCGGACCGGATCAACACCGCGGATTGGGCTAAGTAGATGCCCACCTTTTCGAAGGTAAGAGCCTTGCTGGCTAACATATTAACCAGAGTTGATTTGGTCCGATGCTGGGTCGCTTGGAGGATCATAACTTTGAGCCGCCGACCCAGCTTAATGTGTGAATACACTTGCGATGGCAAAGATCCACAACGTCACTACCAAGTGCGTCTGGAGGATAAACCGATCAATGAGATGACTAAAACACTACTCGGGTAAAGCTTACAAAGCTGTAGCAAGATAGGGTTGAATCCCTTCTGTGCTCTTAACCCGGATCCAGATGTAAGTGTTCAATCTCATTTACTTTATTCGTTATTTGCGTAAACTGCACACTCCTTATCATCATTTGCTTTCTGCTAGCCGACTCTTCTTTTTGGAGCAAGAAAGTACATGATAAACTGGCCAAAAAGGTCAGGGCAAAGACCAAGGCTCAAAATAAAGCCAAGAAGAAATCATACACATCAGAGCTATTTGCCCTGGATAATGAGTCACAGGTAGAACATGATTCTCCTGGTTCCTTTTTATGCATCTTATGGACACTGACTCCTCTCAGGATGACGCGGAGACCAGCCATGCAGAAGTTGAAGATGTAACTATTATTTCCTCCAACATAGAGCCTTTGCCAAGACAGAAAGTTCGAGAAGTGACCCGGAAAGTAAGGTTTTCTCACCCTTTAGCTTACTTGGATCCAAACTTTATTTCGAAGAAACTACATCATGAAGCTCGACGCACAACCCGGAATAGCAGAGGTGGAGACCTTTCTGCCGGCTTACCCAACACGCCAGTCCCTCGCAAACGTTGAAAAGAGGTGTCTCAGAGTTCAATCCTATTCTTTCCAAAGGTGGGTCTTATTCGTCAACCAATTAATCCTTCCGGCTCAAATTATCAGGGAACTACTCATTCATCCTTTGGCGACTCTACCGGGACTTAGATGCCTCCCAACAAGATTGCCCCTGGGTAAGAAAATTTGACTTATTTGTTTTAACTCTTTTAAACCGATATATAGACATCCTCATATGTCTTATATTCAGTGGTACAACCAAACCAAGGAAAATCCGGCCGAAGATCCCAAGGTTAATGATCCAGAGAAACAGATGCCAACATCGGGAGCTTCAAATCAAAACCTCGAAGACATTGCTAGTGACCCGCCACCAGAAACTCGTGACACCCTCGTGTATCCAACGGGTTTTGACCTGTCAAGTGCTAAGCTGCCAAGCCCCATCAAGCCTGCCGAAGAAAATACTGAGGATGTCTTGGTCACTGGCACTGGCTATGTAGAACCGGGGAATCCCACAGTTTTAGCTAAACATTCTTCCAAGGAGGAACAACTTGCCTCTGAGAAGATCAAAACCAAATTTGACATTGCGAGATACTCAAACTTGGGTGTCAATGAACTATACTCTTGTTATCTGAGTCATCTGCATACTCGTCGTGACTTAGGGACCGACTTAGTTAAAATAATGCGATAGAAATACGAGGTATGAGTACATTCTTCCCCTGCATGTACATTCATCCATCCCCCAAGTCTTATCCATAGGAAAGAATATGTTGAGTATGGTTTAAGACTTGTCAATGTGCCATTGCAAATTTCTAGTCATAGCCCTTCTGGGCCGGCTTATCTGACAGAAATGAGCCGGATCACCTTTAGTTTCTTGCAAGGATAATTCATTTCATAGCCATCACAGGCGGCTTATCTGACAGAGATGAACCGGGTCTTCAGTAATACAATTTGAAAATAACTTACTCATACATTATCCCCGAGTGCCAAGTGCTTTGCTTGCAATGTGCTTGGGACTTATATGTAAATTGCGTCCTGACAAATATGTTTATAACCTTTTGATTCTTACTTGCAGGATGCCTTAAGCTTGACTGACTCCCAATTGGGGGATGTGAAGAACATGCTTGAACACCAAGAAGCTAAACCACACAAAGCTGACTCCAAATTTAAGTTTAGTCTGGAGGAGAACGAGAAGCTCAAAGCCGGATTTTCCATGGAGAGAACCGCCTGCGAGGCGGGAAAGGTCGCTTTACTACAAAGGGTAGAAGCTGCTGAATCTTCCTTGAGGGAGACCACTTCAGAGCTGACCGACTTAAAACGCCATATTTCATAGATGACCTCTGCTATCTTTGGTAAGTAACTCGAAATGTTTTAACGTTTCCCAATTTTTAATTTTAATTCGCCTGGCGAATCATCTGCCTGTTTACTCAATAGGCCCCAGGAGCTCCAATCTTGGCCAAGACATGCTGCTGAAGCTCAAAGTCGTGTACACTTTGGTGGAACATTTATCCACTGGCACACAACAGACTCTTATGGTTATCTCCAATGGTTAAGAGCTGCCGACCCTTCTCAGGGAGGTGCTAGACAAGCTATCTGCAATGCCCCAAAAACTTGAAGAAATCAAACGATCAGCCGTCCGCGCTGGTGCCATTGCAACTCTTAGTCGAGCCAAAGCATGGCAAGCAGAACTCGGCCTGGAGGAGACGGCCACCAGTTGTCCAAGCCTCAAAGAAGATGGGTCTCCTTTTGATCAGATAGAATTTGCAAAGTTCGTAAAGGTGATGCGTCCCCTAGCATGCAAGCTGGCCGAAGAAACTGATTTATCTACATATTAGTCAGCTTACACCATGGAGAATGCCAAAGTGAAAGCACCAGCTTATGACGTCGTGGATCTCACTCCGCCAACGTGTAAGCATACCTTTGCTCCTGATGTTGATCCGCCCCCAATTATGAATGATGAAGCTATATTCGAAGCCTTAACCGACAATGACTGGACGTCTCCTGACCTCCAGATCGGCGAAGAGGAAGTGACGAAGGCCATTAATACCAGGCGACTCTTAAATCAGAGCACAAGCACAATGCGCTGCAAAACACTTTGAGTCCCATTTGGTAGGTCCACTATGGCCTTGTAATAGCCTAGGTTTGCAAACAATGATATGTTATGCCATCGTGCATATTTAGCCGTTTAACTATTAAACCGCCAATATAACCGGTTTATGAATCACCGCTGTTCCTTTTCATCATCACCAATGTGGGGCAGACCAAAGTTTTCATATTTTCTGCACACAAGGTAAACAGTATACACCCTGGCGGTTTAAGCCAAGGCGGGTAACAAATCTGATATAATAATCTTTGAAACATTATAAAGAAAGACTAGAATAAAGGCCATCTAAGTCGGAAATATTCTGGCGAGTTAAATTCGAAAACCAGGGAGGTTTATCAAACCTTGAATATTCATATTATCATGGAAAAACATACCTGTAGATTGATATAATGGTAATTCCTTTATTAATGATAAGCCGTAGAGATGAAATATCATGACGTTGATTGCTCAAGGCAAATATCTTGGCGGCTTACAATCCGCTATCAGGGCGGTCTATGAAACCCAAAGATGCTCAAATATGAGACATAGTTAGGGCTGCCTGGCCCGAACTGTGAAAACCATATAGTAATAGAAAAGAGTTTTTCTTAAACCCAAGATATTCAGAAAAAATAGAAATCCAGATAAAACGATGCTTTCATAGGCCGACAAGCCCAAATCTCAAAATTGAATCTTACTTCAATGAAACTAGCATGATAGCCACTAGTTTATCCTCGCTTTCCGTAAGTTGGCTCTCACATGACCCAATCGATGTATTAACCTGGATAAGTTCAGAGTCCATATGGATTGACTTATTGAGAGTACATGGGGTTCGGAGTAGCATCTTGCAAACAGGTAGGTTTAACCAAGTTTCAATGAAGGCGGCTTAATAGCTTTGGTTTATCCTCGCTATCAGTAAGCTGGCCCTCACATGACAAACCTTCATTTTAACCTTAACGAGTACAAGGTCTTATTTAAAGTATTTACTGTTAAGAGTACGGTGGGTCATTCAGGATTACCTAGTGGAGAACCATCTTGCATACAAGTAGGATAACCCAGAATTCATCGTTTTATGCCTGGTCAAAAGGGAATGAAAGCTAAACCCGTTGGGTTGGAAGCCCCCACATGACCTTATGAACAAATAATAAAGACTCAGATGCTTTTGAAATGAAACGACAGAGGCCCTGAATTATCAGGGTATGCCGGCTTTATTAAATTGATCATAATATATACATTTATAGATGTATGTACAAGTACATGAGCCGATGGCTTATGTTTAATAAGGCCGAAGATGAGCGATGTTCCAAGGCCGGTGGGTCTCCTCCTCCGATGTACGCGAATCCTTGTGTTCTCGAATATCTATGAGGTAGTATGACCCGTTGTTCAGGTTTTTGATGACGACAAAGGGTCCTTCCCAAGGTGGAGATAACTTGTGCATATCTGTTTGATCTTGGATTAGCCGGAGCACTAAATCACCTTCTTGAAAGGTCTGGGTCTTGACTCTGCAGTTATGGTAGCGAAGTAGGTCTTGCTGATATATTGCCGAACGAGACGCCGCAAGGTCACGCTCTTCATCCCACACATCAAGTGCATCCTGACATGCTTTTTCATTATCAGCTTCAACATAAGCCGCCACATGGGGCGAGTCGTGATGAATATCAGTTGGAAGACCCGCCTCTGCCCTGTAGACCATGAAGAAGGTTGTATAACCTATTGACCTGTTGGGAGTACTATTGATGCTCCAAATTACTGATGGTAAATCCTCAATCCAACAACCTAGCTTTCGTTGCAAAGGAACCATAAGTTGGAGCTTTATACCTCTCAAGATTTCCCGATTGGCTCTTTCAGCTTGACTATTAGACTACGGGTGAGCTTCTGATGAAACATCAAGACGAATATGCTCCCATTGATAGAACTCGCTCAAAGCGCCTTTAGACAGATTAGTGCCATTGTCAGTAATGATACTATGAGGGTAAACCAAAACAGAAGATTACTTTCTTATCATTAGACCTCTTGAAAGGTCCAACCATATCAAGTCCCCACACTTCAAACGATTAAGTAATTGGAATCATCCGCAATTCTTGATCTGGCACATCAGCCCGTCGAGAAAATTTCGGACAGCCATCACACTTACTGACAAGATCCTTTGCATCAACATGAGCTGTCAACTAGTAAAAACCACGTCGAAAGGCTTTAGCCATAAGAGATTTAGAGCTTGCGTGATGCCACAATCACCTTCATGTATTTCTCTTAGAATCTCACGGCCCTCTTTAGGAGAAACACGACGCTGGAACACACCTGTGACACTACATCGGTGCAACTCGCCATTGACAATAGTCATAGACTTAGACCGGCAGGTTATCTACCTCGCCAAAGTTTCATCCTCAGGTAACTCACCCTGGGTCATATAAGACAAATACGGAATTGTCCAATCACGGATTGCATGAAGAGCCGCCACCAGCTGTGCCTCCGGGTCAGGAATAGCAAGATCTTCTTCCGATGGTAATTTGACTGAAGGATTATGCAATACATCAAGAAAAACATTAGGGGGTAACGGCTTACGTTGAGATCCAAGCCTGCTCAAAGCATCAGCCGCCTCATTCTTCCTTCTATCAAGATGCTCCACCTGATAACCTTTGAAGTGACCAGCAGTATTGTCAACCGCCCGGCGATAAGCTGCCATGAGCGGGTCTTTAGAATCCCAAGTGACTGAAACTTGCTGAGCCACTAAATTCGAGTCGTCAAAGCATCTAACCCGGCTTAAATTCATCTCATTGGACACCCTGAGGCCATGAAGCGTGGCCATATTCAGCTGCATTGTCAGTACAGGGAAACATCATCCTTAAAACTTAACAAAATTTGTCACCTCATGGGGAAGTCGAAATAACTCCAGCCCTCGAGCCTTCCAATTACATGGACCCATCAAAATGAATAGTCCAATATGTGTTATCAGGCTTCTCCTCAGGCATCTGCAGCTCTATCTAGTCGTTGATCAAGTCCACTAGTGCCTGAGACTTGATTGTTGTTATTCACACATATCTCAAGCCATGGGGACCAAGCTCTATTGCACATACGGCAACCCGTCCAGTGGCCTCTCTATTCTGAATAATATCTCCTAAAGCAGCAGAACTGACCACAGTAATTGGATGTCCCAAAAAGTAGTGCTTTAGCTTACGACTCGTCATGAATACTCCGTAAACCAGCTTCTACCAATGTGGGTATCTTTGCTTAGATTCAATTAACACCTCACTAACATAGTAAGCCGACCGCTGAACTGGGTACGCCTTTCCCGCTTCCTTGCGCTCCACAACAATTGCCACACTGACAGCCTTACTATTAGCATCCACATATAGGAGCAACGGCTCTTTCTTAATAGGAGATGCAAGAACCGGCGGCTTAACAAACTATTTTTTAAGCACCTCAAACGCCTCATTAGCAGCATCACTCCAAACAAAACGATTTGTTTTCTTCATCATCTGGTACAAAGGAATAGCCTTATCTCCCAGGCGGCTTATAAATAATCTTAAAGCTACAATATGACCCACCAAACACTGGACATCCTTGACACACACCGTCTTAGCCAACGAAGTGATAGCTTTGATTTTCTCTAGGTTAGCTTGAATACCTCTTTCCAGAGACCAAAAAACCCCAAGACCTTGCCTACAGGCACACCAAAGACACATTGGCCAGGTTAAGCATCATTTTGTAGACCTGGACATTATCAAAGGTCTCTTTCAGATCATCCAATAGAGTCTCCTTCTTTCCAGACACGACAACAAAATCATCCACATAAGCATGCATTGGTACACGTCGGTGCTATAGAAACGGTTTTTAACCCCTTCCGCGATGGCATTTGGAACTGTCGGCATGTGAGTATGGGCAATAGGGGGGTCCGTCCCACACGACCCAAAAACCGTCGAGGATAGGCCCTCCTGGCACACAAGCTGGCTCGCGTGCGATCGGGCGAAGCATCGAAACCCAATTGTTTTCGTTCGTATGTACATCCCACACGGTGAATCCCAGAAAAACATTTCCGTACATATGTATATCACACACAGTCAATCCAAGGAGAATGTTTATGTTCTCCTGTACATCCCACACAGTGAATCTAGGGAAAATGTTTCCATTCGTATGTACTTCCCACATAGTTGATCCAGGGAAAACGTTTCCGTTCGTATGTATATCTCACACAGTCAATCTAGGGAAAATGTTTCCGTTCGTATGTACATACCACACAGGTTTATGTGTAGGCTCGTGTGTGATACGTGTAACTATCACACACGCTCCGCCTTGGTTAACCGTTTGCTTTTATCATCTACATCACAAACGATTTGATGAATAAAACTGTGTGGCATTGGGAAATCGCTTTTACTTCTAGAACCGTTTGAAAAGTTCCATGACCACCATTTCGCAGGTTTATTAGTTTACAATTAATAATTCCAGTATTACGCAAATTCACATTTCATATCAAACAACTGTTTGCCAATTTCATATCAGGCACATAGATATATTTTAACACCAAAGTACGACAGCTACCGGAAAACATCACAGTACAATATATAGATAATCCAACTTCATAAGAACAATATTAGAACAATATATTCATATCCCTAATCGAGATCATCCAGGCTCGCCTTATCCACCTCTGCTTTCAGTTCAGTAAGAACATGTTTTGCACTGGCCAACTCGGAAATGCCTCCTCCTTCGCCAACACCATCTTAGCAAAGTCTGATTTAAAAAATCTGAGATCATTCTCCACCTTACTCTCTTTATCCCGCATCTTCAAATATTCTTCAGATTTGACAACACTTTCTCTAAGCCTACCTCTGTTCTCTTCCTGGTACATGCTCTAGAGCTTCGATAGGCACATCTTCAAAGACTGTGGCCACTCTTGATCAACCCACTCCAAGTAAGAACAGTTCCGTTCATCCTATAATATTTAAGACTAGATCAGTAACAATTGTAGGGAAAATGTGTTTATAGCAACATAGAAAATCACCAATACTTATTTTGAAAAATGGAAGAAACATGTTAATTATGACATATCTTCTCAGAAAGATCAATGTGCAAATGAATTAATTGCTACTGACACAACAACCAAATTATGAAACATCAGAAGCTATAATTAACTACAACAATACTACAAGTTCTTACTCATGTACTATAAATAACAAATTGAACATTTTAAGAGGAAGGTAAATATAACTGCAACAACATAGCGACAGTGTTTGGATGATAGCAAATTGATACTAACAGGTGTGTACATGCACACATTTAGTAACATAGAACTAATAGCACTAAGGCGTCCACTATGTATGCCAAAACCGGTGTAAAAGACAACTGTTGCTACGTCTCGTACAGGAGCCCTGGACTGGCAAGCTGATGCAGTGGAAAAAAAATCAGGGACCCAAACTCCGAAGCAAATAGTTGCTCCGACGCCCAGTTCCTTCGTGCCATAAAGATTTAGTATTTTACTGCTTGGCTGCTCGATGTGTGGACAAGTTGGCTCCACAAACTGCGGAAGCGGTGCCAAATAATTTTCTAATGGCACCGCATATGAGATGGCAACATTTTAAGATACTAGGTACAAACCGTGACACTGTCTTAGGATGTGTTTGGTTGAAGATGTGGTATGAATGGGTTGGGACCATGATAGTGTCTGAATCACATCTAATAAATGATTTGTAACAACGAAAGAGGGTCTAACCTTCTCTGCACATGACAGAAACTTCCTCCCACTATCCACAGATTCCAATGCAACTAACTTCATGCATGGAGATTGATGGTGACAACGAGCATATAGATCTTCAGCCATCCCACTCCATTCGTTGCAACTGATGATCCTAGGGAACTACAAGAGGAATAAATGACTCAAATTGACCGTCGGGTAAAAATCCTTCATTCCAGGTCATAGCTCGAGAGGGAGAAGATAGGCATACATGGGTGGTGAAGGAGTCATAAAAGGAGGAGGAACCACTAGAGAGGTCTTTGAAGAAGACCATGGCGACCCCGGTGGTAGGATGCGAGACGGCGAGACCGAGGAAGCAAGCGAGGAAGCGTCCATAGCATAGGAAGGAAGGAAGGAAGGGGGAAATAGGGGAAATGTGACTTGTGGTCGGGAAGAAAAGGGGATGGGGAGGGAGGGAGGGGAAGGGTAGATATTTCGGCGGTAGGCTAAAAAATTCGAAATGTGGAGGGAAACTTTGCACACGGTTGTTGGAGTACAGAAGTAGGGGTTCTACTTTGTACCCCTTTACCTGTGCACTGGTAGTCAGAGCCACGTCCACGACCACACTTAGAAGGTCAGGTGAGGGAAGCCGAATCCACGAGACAATCTAGGCAACACCGAAGCAGAGACAGGAAGATCAAGAGGGCGAGGTGGACTCCCCCGGGAAGACCCTTGCCGGGGCGGCCTCCACGGCCCCAGCAAGGACCTTGCCGGGGCAACTTGCCCAACACTAGCGGAGTGTGCCACCCTTGAGCCCGAGGTTTCCAACATCATCAACAACATTGGAACCAAGGCTCGGGACGCACCTCCATGGTGGCATGCAGATCTTTGTGAAGATCATTAACATATAAGATCAGATGAGGACCATAAGACAAGACCTCTGGCAACATCCTTGTCGGGGATGACCGCGGTGCCATGGCAAGACCCTTGCCGGAGTCCTGGCAAGGCCCTTGCCGAGGATGTCAACAGGGCCGAGGCCAGGCCCGCGCCCGCCAAGACTCCACAGCCGTTCCTATGCAGCTGCCAGCCTAGCCAGCCGGGCGGGCACCTGCGTGGCGACGTGCGGTCCTGAAGCCAACTCAGCAAGCACCTGCATGGTGGCATGCCGGTCTTCATGAAGACGCCACCATTGTGCCAGCTCAGTAGCCTGCCATCCTACATGGCGCCGCCCACCTTGCTGGCTTGGGCGCGTGTCGAAGCAGGCGAGGCGGCAATAAAGCAAGGGTGACACCTCAGGGGCGCATTTAATGTGTCTTGTCCTGTAATAGCAAGCGATAAGCTTGTGCACTGTACCATTTCCACCTCCTGTGTGCCACTGTAGCGCCTCCTTCGACTATAAAAGGAGGCCCGAGGCATACTGGAGGGGGATTCGGCTCTTTGAGCAAGTCACGCTCGATAGCTAACTCAAGAACATTCAAATACACACCAAAGAAGGACTAGGGTATTACGCGATCCCCACGGCCCAAACCTGGGTAAACGACCTTTGCGATGGCTCTTAGACCCGCTCTTCTCACGACCCCGCGCCCACCGACCATAGTAGGTATTCCGTTGATCCTATAGGTGTCGTTCCCACCAGCATCTTTGGCGCGCCAGGTAGGGGGCGTAGTCATGAGAATCTAGTCTAGCAACCAGTCTAGCAGCCATTTGTCACCATGGTTTCCAAGGAAGGAGGCGATTGAATGAGCGGCTTCATCTGCGAGTGCAGCAAACGCCCATGCGGCGACAGGAAAGCTACGCAAACACTTACTGTGATTCTTTTTAGATAAGATTATTCTCCCTAGAGATCTTTCCCTTTGTATACGAAACCTGCATGCAATGGGGCCCTTCCACTATTGGCAATGCCTTTGTTCTATTTCGAGTCTGCTCTACAGTTCGAATGGCTGCGCCGAGAAACGGCTGGGTAGCCTTCCGCTATTGGCAACACCCTAGTTCTGTCTTGAGTCCGCTCGACAGCTCAAGCGGCCGCGCTAAGAACGGCAAGGTGGCTCGCCTGGCAGCACGCACACTAGGCATGCTATTGTGGATTTGTCCTCGAGGTGTCGTGGCATGGGTTTATGCGTCGGCAAGCCTACCCAATTAACGTAGGGTGGACATACAGAGAAAGATCAAATTGTAAAATAGCATGCATCGTTTCAAAAGTACTGTAGAGTTATGTTACGACAGCTGTTGATGCGGTTCTAACTAAAGATATCAATTGTCTTGGTCGTGAACCTGCAGCGGCGATGAGAAACGGGTCCCTAGTCCCTGCGCTGGCCCTCCACCCTCTCGATTCCGTCGACGCGGCTGATGATGGGCTTGATGTGCTCCCTGAGCGGCACGAGGTATGTATCCTCCGGCAAGCTCTCCAGCACGGCGTCAAAGTCGAGGGTGGGGTACCAGTATGCCACCTTGGTGAGAACCTTGGTCAGGGCATCCCGGCAAAGCTAACGGGCCTCCTTGGCCATAGTGCATGCTCTGTTAGAGCGGAACTTCTTCACGGCTCCAAGGACGCCCTCGAAGAACAGGGTCGCCTGGTGTTGGGGTTGACGTTTGGCTCTGGGTTGTACCTCACGTCCGACATCCCCATGTCAGCCAGCTTCTCCGTGATCCTGTTGGCGATGTCGATGAGGCGGCTGATCCAGAGGTTCTTGCCCTTCACGAAATCCTCATGATTGGCGGCATCGTTCTTCCGCAGCTACCTCTCCGTCTCTAGGCTCTTGGTCAGGGCCTCCTCCCGGGCTTTGGCCTCTGAAAGCATCCCCACAAGGCCCTCCAGCTTCAGCTTCAGGTCCTGGATGGAATGGTTGGCGCGAGTGATCAGCTCTGCTTTGTCGAAGACTACACCCTGCGCCTCCATCAAGGAGTAGTTGACCGAGTCCTTCTCCTTCACCAGCTGCTCGGCCCTGTTCTTAAAGCCGTCCCGCTCCACCTCCATCTCCTTCACCTTGTCGCCGTGGGCTCGAGCTTGAGCATCAAGTGCTTCTTTGTGCTTTCACTCTAGCTCCTGGGTCCACTACGCGGCGAGCTTCTTGACCTCCCCGTCCTTGCCGTGGAGTGTGGAGGCGAGCGCTGTCTTGCGAGCGACGACGTACTCCTCCTGGGAGTTCAGCTCGGCCTGGTGCTGGGATCGGATCGCCTCGGTCTTGGTGCCCTCTTCCCTCGCCGCCTCCTGGGCCTTCTTGATGTCGGCCTACTTCAAGAGGAGCTCCTGCTGGTGCTCGGCTAGCTGGTCCTGGGCAGCCCTCAGCTCCTCGTGGGCCTGGCAGAACCAGGCCTGCGCCTCGTCAATGTGCTCCTTGAGATCCGCCTCCGCCTTGCCCTCTGCTGCCTCCCTGGACTTCACCTTGTCTAGGCGGGCGCGGTGGAGCACCTGGAGCCTCCAGAAGCTGGTCCCTGATACGTCTCCAACGTATCTATAATTTTTTATTGTTCCATGCTATTATATTACCCGTTTTGGAGGTTTATGGGCTTTACTTTACACTTTTATATCATTTTTGGGACTAACCTACTAACCGGTGGCCCAACCCGAATTGTGGTTTTTTTTGCCTATTTCAGCGTTTCGAAGAAAAGCAATATCAAATGGAGTCCAAACGGAAGGAAACCTTCAGGAGCGATCTTTTTGGAACAAACGTAATGCAACAGAGGAGGCGGCCATGAGGGTGCCCGGCGCGCCCCCTACAGGTGGCATGCCCCCCACCCTCATGGGCCCCTCGAGCGTCCACCGACCTACTTCGTCCTCCTATATATACCCACGTACCCTGAAACCATCGAGGAGCACCACGAAAAACTTATTCCACCGCCGTAACCTTCTGTATCCGCGAGATCCAATCTTGGAGCCTTTGCCGGTGCTCCTCCGGAGGGGGAATCGACCACGGAGGGCCTCTACATCATCTCCAAGGCCCTTCCGATGAGTTGTGAGTAGTTTACCACAGACCTTCAGGTCCATAGTTATTAGCTAGATGGCTTCTTCTCTCTCTTTGAATCTCAATACAAAGTTCTCCTCGATCTTCTTGGAGACCTATTTGATGTAACTCTTTTTCCGGTGTGTTTGTCGAGATCCCATGAATTGTGGGTTTATGATCAAGTTTATCTATGAGAAATATTTGAATCTTCTCTGAATTCTTTTATGTGTGATTAAGTTATCTTTGCAAGTCTCTTCGAATTATCAGTTTGGTTTGGCCTACTAGATTGTTCTTTCTTGCAATAGGAGAAGTGCTTAACTTTGGGTTCAATCTTGCGGTGTCCTTTCCCAGTGACAATAGGGGCAGAAAGGAACGTATTGTTTTGTTGCCATTGAGGACAAAAAGATGGGGTTTATATCATATTGCATGAGTTTATCCCTCTACATCATGTCATCTTTCTGAATGCGTACTCTGTTCTTTAGGAACTTAATACTCTAGATGCATGCTGGATAGCGGTCGATGTGTAGAGTAATAGTAGTAGATGCAGGCAGGAGTCGGTCTACTTGTCATGGACGTGATGCCTATATACATGATCATGCCTAGATAATCTCATAATTATTCGCTTTTCTATCAATTGCTCGACAGTAATTTGTTCACCCACCGTAATACTTATGCTATCTTGAGAGAAGCCACTAGTGAAACCTATGGCCCCCGAGTCTATCTTTTATCATATAAGCTTTCCATCTACTTTTGTTTGCATCTTTACTTTTACAATCTATATCGTAAAAATACCAAAAATATAATTATCTTATCATATTATCTCTATCAGATCTCACTTTTGAAAGTGGCCATGAATGGATTGACAACACCTTTATTGCGTTGGTTGCGAGGTTCTTGTTTGTTTGTATAGGTGCGTGGGACTTTTGAGGAGCCTCCTACTGGATTGATACCTTGCTTCTCAAAAACTGAGGAAATACTTACGCTACTTTGCTACATCACCCTTTCCTCTTTCAGGAAAATCAACGCAAGCTCAAGACGTGGCAAGAAGGATTTCTGGCACCGTTGCCGAGGAGGTCTTCGCTCAAGGCAAGACATACCAAGTACCCATCACAAACTCATCTCCCTCGCATTACATTATTTGCCATTTGCCTCTCGTTTTCCTCTCCCCCACTTCACCCTCGCTGTTTTATTCGCCCTCTCTTTCCCAATCTCCTCTCTCTTTCGCTTGTCTTTTGTTTGCCCCTTGTCATGGCTAGTCCTCCTATCCTCGTTATTTCTCCCGAACATGAAATTCTTAATTTTAAGCAAAGGGAGGGAGAAAATCTAAAAGATGCTTGGCATAGAATTTGCAATGCTCAAAATAGATCTACTAGGAAGCTTTCTACTTCCATTATTCTTTGCAATTTTTATGTAGGCCGTGGAATAGATGCAGTCTTGATACCACTAGCGGAGGGAATTTTTTGGATAGCCATACCTTTGATGCTTATAATTCTATGTTAGATTTGTTTGGTCCCCTTCCTCTCTTGGTAAATGGGACTATTTTAACTCTAGAACATGTGATGCGATGGCTTGAAATTATTGTAAACAAAGTTGCCATTGCTGAGTTAATTCAAAATTTAGATAAAAAGATTCATAACCAAATTACCCAATATGGATCTAGGGTTGGAGTTACTTTGAATTTTTTTAAAGAGAAAGAACATATAGTTAATGAAAGAATAGATCTAGATTCTACGAGAATCGGTAAACTTGAGGATTTAATTACCAATGAAAAACACTCCGAATCCTCCTACCAAAACTGCCAAATTTATTTATTTTACTAAAAATAAGGGTGAATCTTCTAATAAGGGAAATGCTGATCTCAAATCAATAAGTGTTCACTCCAATTGTCTCTCTATCATTACGGAACCTTTTGCTACAAATAAATTTCTTGGATTCTTGCCTAGGGGCTTAATCATTGATATAAAGGGAGAAATCCCTAAAGATTATAAGTGCTCTATTGAGGAATTGAGTGCCCAAGATGCCACTACTTGGATCTACCCTTGCTTTTATGCCTAGCTTGGTGCGTTAAACAATAGAGCTAGTTGGGAGCCAACCCAATTTTTTTTGCTTCTGTTTAGTAATAAATATTTCATCTAGCTTCTGTTTAGATGTGTTTTCATGTTTTAATTAATGTTTGTGCCAAGTAGAACCTATAGGATAAACTATGGTGATAGTTAATTTGATTCTACTGAAAAACAGAAACTTCGCATGCACGAAAATAATTTTAGTAATTCACAGAAACGTGCTTTTGCGTTGATTATTTTTGCCGTAGATCAATAGACAAATTTCCCAGGAATTCTCATATTTGTAGGATTTTTAGAGTTCCATAAGTATTCGAGAGTTACAGATTGCTACAGACTGTTCTCCTTTTGGCAGATTCTGTTTTTCGTGTGTTGTTTGCTTATTTTGATGCATCTATGGCTAGTATGTAGGGTATGAACCATAGAGAAGTTGGAATACAGTATGTTTAACACCAATATAAATAAAGAATGAGTTCATTACAGTACCTTATGTGGTGGTTTTTCTTTCTTGCACTAACGGAGCTTATGAGATTTCCTGTTGAGCTTTGTGTTGTGAAGTTTTCATGTTTTGGGTAAAGATTTGATGGACTATGGAATAAGGAGTGGCAAGAGCCTAAGATTGGGGATGCCCATGGTACCCCAAGATATTCAAGGATAACCAAAAGCCCAAGCTTGGGGATGCCCCGGAAGGCATCCCCTCTTTCGTCTTCGCTTATCGGTAACTTTACTTCGAGCTATATTTTTATTCACCACATGATATGTGTTTTGCTTGGAGCATCTTGTATGATATTAATCTTTGCTTTTTAGTTTACCACAATCATCCTTCCTGTACACACCTTTTTGGAGAATTCTACTTGATTATAATTTATTAGAATACTCTATGTGCTTCACTTATATCTTTTGACCTACATAGTTTTTCCTCTAGTACTTCACTTATATCTTTTAGAGCACGACAGTGGCTTAATTTTGTAGAAATTGTTTGTCTCTGATGCTTCACTTATATTATTTTGAGAGTCTTTTAAAACAGCATGGTATTTGCTATGGTTAAAAAAATTGGTCCGAGAATGATGGGCATCCAAGTTGGGTATAATAAAAACTATCATAGGAAGTGAATTGGATGCTATGATCAATTCGTTACTTGGTAATTGTTTTGATATATGGAGGTGGTGATATTGGAGTCATGCTAGTTGGGTGATTATGAATTTAAAGAATGCTTGTGTTGAAGTTGGAAAGTCCCGTAGCATGCACGTATGGTAACCGTTGTGTAACAAATTTGAAATATCAGGTGTTCTTAGAATGTCATCCTTATGAGTGGCAGTCGGGGACGAGCGATGGTCTTTTCCTACCAATCTATCCCCCTAGGTGTATGCGCGTAGTGCTTGGTTTTTGATTACTTGTAGATTTTTGGAATAAGTATATGAGTTCTTTATGACTAATGTTCAGTCCATGGATTATACGCACTCTCACCCTTCCATCATTGCTAGCCTCTTTGGTACCGTGCATTGCCCTATCTCACCTTGAGAACTGGTGCAAACTTCACCGGTGCATCCAAACCCCGTGATACGATACACTCTATCAAACATAAACTTCCTTATATCTTCCTCAAACCAGCCACCATACCTACCTCTTATGGCATTTCCATAGCCATTCCGAGATAATATTGCCATGCAACTTTCCACCGTTCCGTTTATCATGACACACATCATCATTGTCATATTGCCTTGCATGATCATGTAGTTGACATCGTATTTGTGGCAAAGCCACCATGCATAATTTTTCATAAATGTCACTCTTTATTCATTGCCCATCCTGGTACACCGCCGGAGGCATTCATATAGAGTCATATCTTGTTCTAGTTTTGAGTTGTAATTCATGAGTTGTAAATAAATAGAAGTGTGATGATTATCATTATTAGAGCTTTCTCCCCAAATAAAAAATAAAAAAAAGAAAGGCCAAAGAGAAAAAAAAGGAATGGCCAAAAAAAGAAAGGCCAAAGAAAAAAAAGGAAGGCCCAAGAAAAAGGAAAAAAAGAAAAAGAAAAAGAAAATAAAGAAGGGGGTAATGTTACTATCCTTTTCCACACTTGTGCTTCAAAGTAGCACCATGTTCTTCATATAGAGAGTCCCATATGTTGTCACTTTCATATACTAGTGGGAATTTTTCATTATGGAACTTGGCTTGTATATTCCTACGATGGGCTTCCTCAAAATGCCCTAGGTCTTCGTGAGCAAGCAAGTTGGATGCACACCCACCTAGTTTCTTTTGTTGAGCTTTCAAACATTTATAGCTCTAGTGCATCCGTTGCATGGCAATCCCTACTCCCCATGTTAACATCAATTGATTGTCATCTCCATAGCCCATTGATTAGCCTCGTTAACATGATACTTTCTTCCTTTTTGTCTTCTCCACACAACCTCTATCATCTTATTCTATTCCAACCATAGTGCTATATCCATGGCTCACGCTCATGTATTGCGTGAAAGTTGAAAAAAGTTTGAGATTACTAAAGTATGAAACAATTGCTTGGCTTGTCATCGGGGGTGTGCAGGATGAGAGCATTCTTATGTGATGAAAATGGAAGCATGACCAAACTATATGATTTTGTAGGGATGAGCTTTCTTTAGCCATGTTATTTCGAGAAGACATGATTGCTTGATTAGTATGCTTGAAGTATTACTATTTCTTATGTCAATATGAACTTTTATTTTGAATCATTTGGATCTGAACATTCGTGCCACAATAAAGAAAATTACATTGAGAATTATGCTAGGTAGCATTCCACATCAAAAAATTTGTTTTTATCATTTACCTACTCCAGGACAAGCAGGAATTAAGCTTGGGGATGCTTGATACATCTCCAACGTATCTATAGTTTTTGATTGTTCCATGCTATCATATTACCCGTTTTGGATGTTAACCGGAGGCCCAACCCGAATTGCTATTTTTTGCCTATTTCGTATGGGCTTTACTATACACTTTTATATCATTTTTGGGACTAACCTACTAACCGGAGGCCCAACCCGAATTGCTGTTTTTTGCCTATTTCAGTGTTTCGAAGAAAAGGAATATCGAACGGAGTCCAAACGGAATGAAACATTCGGGAGCGAACTTTTTGGAACAAACGTGATCCAGGGGACTTGGAGTGGACGTCAAGCAATAGAGGAGGCGGCCACGAGGGTGCCCGGTGCGCCCCCTACAGGTGGGTGTGCCCCCCACCCTCATGGGCCCCTCGAGCGTCCACCGACCTACTTATTCCTCCTATATATACCCACATACCCTGAAACCATTGAGGAGCACCACGAAATACTATTTCCACTACCGTAACCTTCTGTATCCGCGAGATCCCATCTTGGCGCCTTCGTCGGTGCTCTGCCGGAGGGGGAATCGACCATGGAGGGCCTCTACATCATCTCCAAGGCCCTTCCAATGAGTTGTGAGTAGTTTACCATAGACCTTCGGGTCCAAAGTTATTAGCTAGATGGCTTCTTCTCTCTCTTTGAATCTCAATACAAAGTTCTCCTCGATCTTCTTGGAGATCTATTCGATGTAACTCTTTTTGCGGTGTGTTTGTCGAGATCCGATGAATTGTGGGTTTATGATCAAGTTTATCTATGAGAAATATTTGAATCTCCTCTGAATTCTTTTATGTGTGATTAATTTATCTTTGGAAGTCTCTTCGAATTATCAGTTTGGTTTGGCCTACTAGATTGATCTTTCTTGCAATAGGAGAAGTGCTTAGCTTTGGGTTCAATCTTGCGGTGTTCTTTCCCAGTGACAGCAAGGGCAGCAAGGCATGTATTGTATCGTTGCCATCAAGGATAAAAAGATGGGGTTTATATCATATTGCATGAGTTTATCCATCTACATCATGTCATCTTTCTTAACGCGTTACTCTGTTCTTTATGAACTTAATACTCTAGATGCATGCTGGATAGCGGTCGATGTGTGGATTAATATTAGTAGATGCAGGCAGGAGTTGGTCTACTTGTCATGGACGTGATTCCTATATACATGATCATGCCTAGATAATCTCATAATTATTCACTTTTCTATCAATTGCTCAACAGTAATTTGTTCACCCACCGTAATACTTATGCTATCTTGAGAGAAGCCACTAGTGAAACCTATGGCCCCCGGGTCTATCTTTTATCATATAACTTTCCATCTACTTTTATTTGCATCTTTACTTTTCCAATATATATCATAAAAATACCAAAAATATATTTATGTTATCATATTATCTCTATGAGATCTCACTTTAGCAAGTGGCCGTTAAGGGATTGACAACCCCTTTATTGCGTTGGTTGCGAGGTTCTTGTTTGCTTGTGTAGGTGCGTGGGACTTTTGAGGAGCCTCCTACTGGATTGATACCTTCGTTCTCAAAAACTGAGGGAAATACTTACTCTACTTTGATGCATCACCCTTTCCTCTTCAAGGAAAACCAACGCAAGATCAAGACGTAGCAGTGCCCATGCCTGGAGAAGCTGCTCCTCCTGGGTACCGCCACCACTGGCGCTCAGCTCATCGACAACCTCGAGCCCGGCGGCGCGAGCACTTCATCGTCAAACACCTCCCGCTCGACCGGCGCCCTGGCGCCTGCCGTCCCTAGAAGGTGGACGAACAGGTCGTTGTCCACCTTCAGGTACCTGCTCGAGCCGGAGGCGGCGGAGGAGGAGGGTTGATCGTCGACCACCTCCTCCTCGGCAGCAGCCTTGCGAGGCTCCTTGGCAGGCCCCTTGCCGCCCCCCTCGGAGGTGTTCTTGTCGGGCTCCCCTGCAGGCCCCTTGCCGGCCCCCTCGACGGTGCCCTTGCTGGCCTCCTCGGCGGCAGCTATACTTGGCCAAACCTCGGCCCGGGACGGGCTTCGGGCCGGGCCTAGCCAAGCCCGACACAAAAAACTCAGGCCCGGGCCCGGCTCGGCATGGCCATCGGGCCTGTGTTTCTGGGCCCGAGCCCGGTGTCGGTGTCAAACTGGCGGATCTCGGGTAGGGGGTCCCGATCTGTGCGTCTTAGGCTGGTGGTAACAGGAAGCAAGGGACACAATGTTTACCCAGGTTCGGGCCCTCTCGATGGAGGTAAAACCCTACTTCCTGCTTGATTAATTTTGAAGATATAAGTAGTACAAGAGTATATCTACCATGAGATCGTAGAGGCTAAACCCTAAGAGCTAGCCTATGATGGTATGATTGTAATTGTGATCGGACATCTAAGGACCATCCCATCCGATTTATATAGACATCGGAGAGAGCTAGGGTTTACATGGAGTCGGTTACAAGGAAGGAAACATAATATCCGGATCGCCAAGCTTGTCTTCCATGCAAAGGAGAGTCCCATCTGGACACAGGCCGAATTCTTGCGTCTTGTATCTTCACGCTTCGATAGTCCGGACGATGTATATAGTCCGGCTGTCCAGATACCCCCTAATCCAGGACTCCCTCAGTAGCCCCTGATCCAGGCTTCAATGACGATGAGTCCGACGCGTAGTCTTGTCTTCGGCATTGCAAGGGGGGTTCCTTCTCCGAATACTCCAAGGTTATTATCGAACACGTAGACCGTGTCCGGATCTACAAAACGATCTTCACATACCATCGTAGAGAGAATGATACTTCAGCTGACAAATTTTAGACGACGTGATATGCCATTACAGCCAAGTCATTATGTGAACAATTTTTCCACAACCAGCCATAGCGCGTATTGCGAGGCGGTTTCCTTGACTCGTCTTGTCAAAGCAGAGATCATGTCCCCTTATCACGGGATTCTCATCAATACGGGTATGGGTAATCTCCCTGTGCCATTAGTCTTGGCGCTTGGGAAGTGTCGGGGAAACTGATCCACTAACACCTATGGGACCGGCGCACCGAGCCCCTTTCGGTTCGGCGAGGGGCGGAGATCGCACGAAGAGTGGATCGAGGCGAAGCACACGAGCAGTTTACCCAGCTTCGGAGCTCTCCGGAGAGATAACACTCCTACTGCTGCATGTCTGAGTGTATTGAGTTCTTGCTCGGGAGCGCTGAGTACTACAGTACACACTAGCTACTAACGAGACCGAGCGTGGGTGTTTTTCTGCCTTCCAACCCCCCTCTATGTTGCGCATGGGCCTCCTTTTATATGCTAAAGGGGTCACCGACAGGTGGCGACGTAGATAAGGGTAAAAATGGAAAAGGAATTGCGGTTGGTACAACTACCTGTACAGTGTATCATACCTAACCCTGACGGCAGGGGACAAAGGCATTAAATGCCCGTCTACATCGCCCAAATAGTGCAAAAAGGGACCGTCAGGGACGCCATCGCTCGCCATGATGGTAGTCTTGTCAGCGTCGCTTGCCACCGCGCAACGCTGGCTGCACGGCCTCTCGCCACGCGTGCCTGGAAAGGCCCCAGGGCGACACGTTGGTGGATGTGCTGGAGCGCGGGTACAGAGTGGTAGCTTGCCGCGGCAAGCGCCTTGCTGCGGTCGTTGACTTGTCGCGTACGGAAGCTTGTCGCTCACCGGGCCTCGCCGGGATGCGTGGCGCGTCGTGGCAAGTTCCTTGAGTTGCCTTGGTTGGCCTTCCCGGCAAGCTCCTCTTGCCAGGGCCTTGTCTCCTTGGCTTGAATACTTTGTTCTTGAATGGCTCCAAAGGAACCACGGAGGACCTTGGCGGTCACCCGGCAAGCCTTGCCACGGGGTGCTGCAACTGCCCGTGCACAAGTTCGGGATACTAGGGTACCCCTACTCTAGTACACCGACAGGAGCCCCCGGGCCTGGGCCACACATGGCGCCGAGCGCTGTTGGGCCAGGCCCAAAATAGGGCATGGGCACGCGCGGCCTGGGTTACGCCGTATCTTACTCCGTATCCACCGCGCCTTCCCCGAAAGGCACGCGTGGAATGCGGCGTCGTGGGAGAGATCGTGGGTGGTTTCTTTATTCGTAAATACGGAACGCCCGCCCCCTCCCTCTTTATAAGCAGGGGAAACAGGGGCAGTTCGCCCATCTCCCCGGTTGCTACTCCAATCTCAGAAATCTCCGCTGCTCCCCACTTCTTCCCAAAGCTGAAAGAGAGCAGCGCTCCGCCCCTCATCGCCACCAGCATCACCAACGCCGTCGATCTCCCCCACCACCTCCGCCATGGCTCCGAAAGCCGACAAGGGGAAGGTCGTGAAGTCGGCCGAGGCGCAGCAGCTCGCGGCGCTGCGAAAGGAGCGGGCAATCTTCCCCCCCAGCTCGCCGCGAAGGAGCTGAGGGAGTACTACTACCTCTTCTGGTCGACGGAGACGCGAGCGCATCCGCATACGAAGGTACTCCAGCTGCCGCTTTGGAACTGGCTCCGAATGGATACCCTTTCTTCGCGCTGTTCTTCTACTGCGGGCTCTGCCCGCCTTTCTCTGAATTTTTCTGCGATATCATGAACACCTACGGGTTCCGCCTCCTTGACTTCACCCCCAATGCTATTCTGACCATGGCAGTTTTTGCACATCTCTGCGAAAACTTTGTCAGAGTCTATCCAAACGTAGCACTTTTCCGCCACTTCTTTATGCCCCGAGTTGAGAGAGGGGAGCCTTTATCCGACAGAATCGCCTGGATCTAGAGAGCTGGCAAGAAGGAAGCTTATTTGGAGGGAGAGCTCCGCAGCAAGTGGGAGGAATGGAGAGCAGACTGGTGCTGGATTATCGAGGAGAACCCGCAGCCATTTACCGCCCAGCGCAAGCCCCAATAGCGCGCGGCAACGATTGGCGCAACGTGGCCCCGGAAGACGATAGGCTGAAAATTGCCGTCACCCGGATCCTACGCCTCAGGCTTGCCGGGCTCACCGTAGGCACCATTGGCGCGGACTTTCTTCGCCGCCGCATCGCCCCCCTGTAGGAGAGGAGGAGACCCGCCTGGGAGTTCCAGAATGCGGCGGATATCATGAGGCTGCGCCCGGGCCTCAACTTCAACTTCACTGTCCTGGAACTGGACGCGATGCTCCTGGAACTTGGCAAGAGCCTGCAGACAATGTCGTGCAGGAGTTCTTTGACGGCTTGGTAGAAGTGCCGGTCCGCCCCAATGAACAGAAGAGCCTCACCTGCGACACCACCGATGATGAGATGTAGCGCATCGCCACTAGGATAGAAGAGGCGGCAGCAGCCACTGCCGCGGGCGAGTTTGGATTCACCGTGGAGGAGGCAGAGGCAGCAGAGGCGGCAAGCCTTGTCGAGCGAGAGGAGCTTGCCGGTGAGGAAGAGCTTGTCGGGCCTGAAGCTGAGTCGAGCGAGCCCGCCGAGGGCGCGAGCGACTCGTTGAAGATCGGCTCCTCCTCCTCCCCACGTTCAGCCAGCTCGCCGCAAGCGGAGCCCCCAGCTCCACCAAGAAGGCGTCTCCGCAAGGCCGGGGACGTAGCGGGGCGGCAGACGAGTCAACAGCCGCCGTGCCGCACGACGCGCTCTACCGCGGCAAGCACTATTGCCGCGGGAGCGCCTCACGCCGCTGCGGCAACTGGAGCGGGGTCTTCCCGGTCCACCGCTACTGCTCCTGCCAAGCGGACAAGGGAATCTACTCCTCCGCCTCGTCGCACCGGAGGCGAGCCAGACATCGATCTCTCCACGCTCAGCGCCGACGAGGAAGAAGAAGAGTAAGATTCTTTGCTATACTTGTAGTTCTTCAATTCTTGCTGTTTTGTCTTGTGTCTGATTTGCTTTACTCCGAACCCATTCCTTTTCAGGACTCTGGCCCAGAGAGCGGCGAAGAGAGCCAAGGTCCCGGTGATTGTCATCAAGGACGAACCCACCGCGACAGCAGGGGGTGTGTCCGAGACCACCTTGCCGGACACGGCAACTATTCCCCAAAGCAGCCCCCAGCGCAGCCCCCAGCGTAAGTATATGGTTTACTTCCTGCTGTCAGGCGCGCATGGGTGCTCTCTGCTCTTTCTTTGCTGATATCTGACTGTTGGTTTGTGTAGGAGCAGAGCAGCCTCACCAGGAGTGCCCGGAAGCCGCTCCCGAAATGCCATCTGCTTCGACTACACCGCCAAGGGAGGATTCCCCGGCAAGGGAGCATTCTCCGGCAAGGGAGAATTCTCCGGCAAGGAACAGTTCTCCGGCAAGGGACAGCACTGGCGACCCTCTGGTGGTTGAGACCATGACTGCAGATCCTAGTACAGGTAATCCTCTTACTTGAAAACTTCCCTTGGGTTCTTCTTCTTCTGATTTTCTTTTTGAATATTTGCTTGACTTTTCTCCCTTTTCCAGTCGTCAGATCCATCTGCCACGGAGCCGATGGAAACCGAGGTCGCCGGCGATGAGAACGCGCGTGGCAATACCAACGACGCCGCTGCCACCGAAGAAGAGGCCGGCGCCGATGATCCCGCCGGCGAAGAGGCCGCCAAAGCTGCCGCCGCAGAAGCTGGCGAGGGGTCCGGCGATCGCACTGACGGCCCCGAGGCCGCAGGAGCGTCAGGCGCTATGCCGACCGCCGATCCCTCTGCCGCCGCTGCAGCGCCAGGCTCCGAAGAGCCCCAGCCCGGCGCCTATTTGAAGGCTGGCGACGGCATCTTCATCAAGCTCCCCTGGGCGTCAAGCTCCATGGCGCCGATCGAAGGAGAGATCTTGGATGGAGAGGTGCTCGCCTCCGCTGGGCTCACGCTGGTTGACGCGCCAAGCAGCAGCAGCGACGAGCCTGAGGAGGAGCGGCTGCTGCGGAAGCTGTTGTCGCTTTACCGCGCCCGACAGGCCAAGCTAGAATCCCGAGAAGCGCTTGTCGCGAAGGCGGGAGTGGACATCGAGAAGCGCGCGGAGGAGCTCTGGGGTCTCAGGCAGGAAGCTCTCCGAGCCCTGGCAGAGGAGCAGGAGCAAGTCGCCGAGGAGCGGAAAGCCTTCCTCCTCGAGAAGGCTGAAGTTGAAGAGCAACAGCGGCTTGTTGCTGAAAAGCTATCTGCGCAGGAAGGCGAGTTGGCGCAGCGCAAGGTCAACCTTGATAGCCACGAGGAGGAGCTTGCCGCGCGCGAGCAAGCAATTGGCGGGGCTCTCAAGGAAGCAGAGGATGCTGCCGCAGCTGCCGAGGCCGCCAAGAAGGAGCTGGAGATGAAGATGGCGCAGCTGGAGGCCGATCTCAAGGCGAGCGGCGAGGAGCTTGCTGCGCTCAAGCGTGAGCGCGAGAAGGACGCCGCCGCTCATGGCGAGCTGCAGGGTCGTCTCGCTGAGAGGAGCAAAGAGCTTAGCGCCGCCAAGGACTCCAACGCAGATCTTGAGTTGACCTGGTTACTTTGACTCAGACGCTAGACAGCGCCAGGGAGCGGGAGGTGGCCTTGACGGAGAAGATCAAGGCCACCGAGGCGCTGCTGGCGAATGCTGCTGCCGCCCATAACGCTTTTAGGGAGAATGTGGAGCACTGGACCGAGGGTCTCGTGGATGTTGCCGCAGACATCGACGGGGAGCTGGCGTAGCTGGGGATGGAGGATCTCAGGTATTCCTCCGATGAGCACCTCCAACCCAGCGCCAAGCTCAACTTGTTCTTCAAAGGCGTGGCGACGGCCCTCCAACGACTCCGGGAGAAGATCCCAAAGCAGCTGGCCGACGAGTCGCGCAAGATCTGCGCGGGTGCTCTTCAAAAGGTGCTGGTGAAGGTGGCCTTCCGCAACCCAGGCCTCAACCTCACCAACGTCCTTAGGACCTTGCCGCCAGATGCTGATCTGGAGGCGCTCAAGACCCTTGCCGCACCCATTGTGTACAAGGTGAGCGGGATCAAGAGGGTTGAGGGCGATCGCGTGCATTAGGCCGCCCGTTTTCTCTTTTTCTTTGTCGCTGCTGGTCATGTCATGAGAACAATCTGTTAGAGCTGCGACAAGCTATCTTGTAATATAACTCTATTTTGGGTAGAGATTGTTGTGTTATTTCCTTTACTTGATTCCTTCCATTGTATGTTTTTGCCCTACGCTTTTAGGGAACTTGTCGGCGCAGGCACCTTAGCCGCGAGCGCTGAGTGCGGGACGTCAGCAGCCTGCTGGCGGTGCTGCTACCGACAAGAAACCTTGTCGCAACTAGTCGCAGCTCACTTAAGTTGTTGAGCGGACTCGAAACAAAGTAAGGGCGCAACTAGCTACGAGTTGGTTCCTCTGCGCACAGGTTTTCCATACAAAGCACGGTCGTTCGAGGAAGATAACTTAAAAATTTTAAAACTGATTGCTCAAACTTTAGCAACTTAGCTTTTCTGTCGATTGCTTCCCGGTAAGGCGAAACCTCCTCGAACGACGCTTGGTCCACACCATTATCTTCTCCTTTCCCCCCGACAAACTTTGTGGGCGAGGGAACCTTCCTTTCCTTGAGAAAGAGAAAGAAGAGAAAATAAAGATATGGAGCCTTACGGCTCGTTATTGCTTACCGGGGGTAGGCGCTGCACAAAGTGTCAGATAACACATGCAAAAAAAGTAGAAAGCATGAAATTGACAAGATGTGTGGAGCACATGAGCTTTACTTATGCACGGGGTCTGCGCCCGGCTTCGTACAAAGGATTGTATGCAACATCGGCAAGACTTGTACAAAAGGTGGTTGCCGGAACAGGTTCCGGCAACCGTGCCCTACGGGTAAAACTTACGAAGATGCTCAATGTTCCAGGAGTTGCTCACCGGAATGCCATCTTCGGTCTCAAGGCGGACAGCGCCAGGCCTAGTGACTCGTTTCACCCGGTAAGGGCCTTCCCAGTTCGGCGCCAACTTGTTGGAATTCTTGGCGGACTGAACGCGCCGAAGAACAAGGTCGCCTTCCTCGAAACTTCTGGCATTAACTTTGCGACTATGGTAGCGGCGCAAAGCTTGCTGGTATCGAGCAGCTCATACAGCAGCCTGAAGACGGTCCTCCTCAAGGAGCAGCGCGTCATCTTGTCGCAGCTGCTCTTGCTCAAGCTCATCATAAGCGAGCACTCGAGGTGATCCGTATACGAGTTCCGTGGGGAGAACTGCCTCTGCTCCATAGACTAGAGCGAAAGATGTCTGGCCAGTGGCTCGATTTGGCATCGTCCTGATCGACCAAAGAACCACCGGCAGCTCCTCAGTCCAGTTCCTTCCGCACTTGCGCAGCCTGTTGAAAGTCCTGGTCTTGAGCCCGCGCAACACTTCAGCATTTGCCCTCTCCGCTTGACCGTTTCTTCTCGGATGAGCAACAGAAGCGAAGCAGACCTTGGCGCCAAGATCTTGGACATACTGCATGAAGGTGCGGCTCGTGAATTGTGTGCCGTTGTCGGTGATGATCCTGTTAGTTATCCCGAAACGGCAAACAATCGACCTGAAGAACTTGACTGCTGACTGTGCTGTCACCTTCCTCACTGGTTCCACTTCCGGCCACTTTGTGAACTTGTCGATTGCAACGTACAAGTACTCAAAGCCCCCGACAGCTCGGGGAAAGGGGCCGAGGATGTCGAGCCCCCAGACCGAAAATGGCCAGGATAAAGGGATCGTCTGGAGAGCTTGAGCTGGCTGGTGTATCTGCTTGGAATGGAACTGGCACGCTTCACACTTGGTTACTTGTGCAGTTGCATCCTGGAGGGCTGTCGGCCAAAAGAAACCTTGCCGGAACGCTTTGCCGGCAAGTGCTCTTGCGCCAATGTGGTGACCACATATGCCTCCATGTATCTCTGCCAACAGCTTTTGTCCGTCTTCCCGGTGAATACACTTCAATTTCACGCCGTTGAGTCTTCTTCTGTACAGTGTGTTGTCGACAAACTGGTACATACTTGACTGCCGGGCTACTCTTTCCGCTTCTTCTTGCTCTTCGGGAAGTTCTACTGTCTGAAGGAAACAGACAATCTGCTGTGCCCATGCTGGAGCTTGCAGCTCGACAACAAGGACTAAAGGCACATCTGCTGCTGCGGGAACATCCGCTTCTATGGCGAGAACCTGCAGCTCAGCCGGAGCTTGACATTCCCCAGCAAGCTTGCCGGAGCAAAACTTGTCGGGAGCGTCTGCTTCAACGGTACAAACCCTAGGGCTTGCCGGAGCAGACTGCACCTCAGCACCCTTGGTGTTGATCTTGAGGACCTTCTTGGCGGCGGCTTCGGGGAGCTCTACCAGAAAATAGTCACCAGAAATCAACTTCCTTTTATTGCTCTGTCCAGTTGATGGCGTTACAGATGGTTGAGTCAGTTTGAGCACAAAGATCCCTGGTTCAACAGGTAACTTAAGTGCGGTGCACTTCGACAGGCCATCGGCAATGTCGTTCTGAGCTCTTGGAACATGTTCCATCTGTAGGCCGTCGAAGTGCTCTTCTATCTTTCTCACTTCATCAACGTAAGCTTCCATCAATGGACTCTGATAATTCTTGTTCACTTGGCGGACGACAAGCTGTGAGTCACCCTTGACAATGAGCTTCTTGATCCCAAGGTATGCTGCGATCCTGAGACCGGCAAGCAAACCTTCATACTCTGCGGTATTGTTCGTTGCTTGCTCCTTGGGAAAGTGCATCCAGACTACGTACTGGAGGTGCTCTCCGGTGGGTGCAACAAGTAGCACGCCCGCACCGGCGCCTTGCAGCGAGAAGGCACCATCAAAGTACATCAGCCACTCTTTGCTTGCTTCCTTGACAGGGATGCTCGTTTCTGGAATTTCTTCATCTTGTGTTGGCGTCCATTCTGCTATGAACTCCGCCAATGCTCTGCTTTGGATAGTTGAAGTGCTCTCAAACTTGCGGCCAAAGCTTGACAGTTCCAGTGCCCACTCGACAATCCTGCCTGTTGCTTCTGGATTTTGCAGTATCCTCTTCAGCGGAAAACGAGTGACGACTGTGATCTCATGTGCTTGGAAGTAATGGCGCAGCTTTCTCGAGGCCATGAGAAGGCCGAAAAGCAATTTCTGCACACCAGAGTACCTTGACCTAGCCCCCTGCAGAAGGGAACTGACAAAGTAAACTGGGCGCTGCACCATTCTTTTCTGCATCTTCTCAAGCGCCTGCGCAGATCCATCTTTGTCGGGACCAGAGCTTGTCGGTGAAGTCCCCTGCTTGTCGCTGGATGCATCTGCCGTGGTTGCTGGCTCATCATCCGCCTCCCTCTCTGGTACTAACGCAGCACTAACCACTTGATTGGTTGCCGCTATATATAGCAGCAACTTCTCTTGTGGCTTAGGTGCGACAAGTGTTGGAGTGGAGGATAGGTATCTCTTCACGTCCTGCAGCGCAGCCTCCGCCTCCGGAGTCCATTTCATTGGACTTGCCTTTTTCAATATTTTGAAAAACGGCAGGGCGCGCTCAGCAGATCTAGAGATAAACCTGCTGAGAGCAGCCACGCAACCGGCAAGTCTTCGTACATCCTTGACGCGCTTTGGTGCTTCAATCTGCTCAATGGCCTTGATCTTGTTGGGATTGGCTTCAATTCCCCGCTGAGACACGAAGAACCCGAGAAGCTTGCCGGAGGGGACTCCAAACACACACTTCTCGGGGTTAAGCTTGAGGTTGATCTTGCGCAGATTTGCAAAGGTTTCGTCTAAATCTTGAATCAAAGTCGCCTTGTCCTTGCTCTTGACCACTATGTCATCCATGTAGGCTTCCACATTTCTGTGTATTTGCGGCTCAAAAGCGTCATGGACTACCCTTGCAAATGTTGAACCAGCATTCTTTAAACCGAAAGGCATCCGTACGAAACAGTATGTGCCACATGGGGTGATGAATGCGGTCTTCTCCTCATCCTCTTCTGCCATGAAGATCTGATGGTATCCTGAGTATGCATCAAGAAATGAAAGCAAGTCACATCCGGCCGTGGAGTCAACAATCTGGTCGATGCGCGGCAAGGGAAATGGGTCTTTGGGACAAGCTTTATTGACATCAGTAAAGTCGATACAAAGCCTCCATTTCCCGTTTGCCTTGCGCACGACTACAGGGTTGGCCAACCACGTAGGATGGAGCACTCCTCTGACAAGGCCTGCTGCTTCCAATTTCTTGATTTCTTCTGCGAGGAATTCTTGGCGCTCCACTGCCTGTTTCCTGACTTTCTGCTTGACGGGCCGCGCATGAGGACAGACGGCAAGGTGGTGCTCGATTACTTTCCTGGGAACACCGGGGATGTCAGACGGTTGCCACGCAAACACGTCGACGTTCGCCCGCAGGAAAGCAACGAGCGCGCTTTCCTATTTAGGGTCGAGAGTGGCACTGATGGTGAAGGTACCACCAGTGCCGTCCTCCTTGGCGGACACCTTCTTGGTCTCTGGTGGAGCTGCCATTGTCTTCTTACACTTGCCGGTGGAGCTCGATGGTGCGTCCTCGACGGTAGCGCAGCACTCTGAAGAGGTGCGCTTGCGGGAGTGGGCATCAGAACTCTTGTCGGACTTGGTCTTCTTCTTTGCCCCGGGAGCTTCAACGGCAAGTGACTTGCGATCTGTTGCGGTTGCTGCTTCCCGGTAGATCTTGTTGGCACAGATAAGAGCATCCTTCTTGTCGCCAGGGACAGAGATGACACTTATCGGGCCTGGCATCTTCAGCATGTTGTATGCATAGTGAGAGGCTGCCATGAATTTGGCGAGTGCTGGACGGCCGAGTATCCCATTGTAAGGCAATGGAAAGTCGGCAACGTCAAAAGTGACCCTCTCAGTCCTGAAGTTCAACTCGCTGCCAAATGTCACCGGCAATGTGATCTTTCCCTTCGGCTTGCTCCTTCCCGGATTGATTCCTTGGAAGGTGCCGGTCTCTTCGAGCTCGCCATCAGGGATCTGGAGTTTCTGGAGTACCGCGGAGGAGATCAGGTTCAAGCCGGCCCCGCCGTCAACTAGCATCTTAGTGACCTTGAGGTTGCGGATAGTTGGTGAAACCAACATCGGCAAGCACCCGACCGCAGTTATGCGATCAGGGTGGTCCTCAATATCAAAGATGATAGGCGTGCTGGACCATTTCAGAGAGTTGCGTGACTCGACGGGTGGTTCTGCCGCATTGACTTCCCGCACCCACTGCTTGAGCTGGCGGTGTGAAGTATGCAGAGAAGCACCGCCGTCAACGCACAGGACCTCTGTGGCTTTCTGGAACTCCTGCTCATCGGTCTCATCATCATCCATATCTTCATCGTCGTCGTCATCTTCATGCTTGTCGCGCCGCGGGGAGGTCTGTCTCCTTGCCGCTGCTTGGCCTTGCCGCGACGTCCTCCTCAGCCGGGGCGTTTCTTGCTGGCTCCTCCACCACCTTCCTGGGCCTTCTCCTTGTCGCATCGCTCGTATTCAGCCTTTTGCTGCTCGACAAGCTGCTCGACCTTCTTGCAGCTCTGGAGGTCATGGCCCTTGGTGCGGTGGATCTTGCAGTACTGTTTGTTGGTGCCGTCCTACTTGTCGGCAACCGCCACAGCCTCGTAGTTGGTGCCTGCGGCAATCTCCTTGCCGGAGCTACCAGCTTTGGCTTTCTTGGCACCACCTCCGTTGCCGTACTGCTCAACGACTAGCACATCTTTACCTTTCTTTTTCCTGTTGTTCCGCCGCCGGTTTCTCTTTGCCGGGCAGCCTCCTCACTATCAGATCCTCCTGCTTCTGTATTCTCTCCGGGGAGTTTCCTCCCTTCCTCAGCACGTGCACACTTGTCGGCCAGGGCATATAGCTCACTGACGTCTCTAATCTTGCACATCGCCATCTCCTCCCACATCCTGCGGTTTCGCATGTTCTGATGGAACGCGCTGATTACCGCGGCAGGGTGGACATCTGGGATGCTGTGGTGTACGCGGCTGAATCTCTGAATGTACTTGCGCAGGGGCTCTCCTTCCTTCTGAGCGAGCAGATGAAGGTCGCTCTCTTGGCCATGAGGCTTGTGGCCGCCTGTAAAGGCGCCGACAAACTGATGGCATAGGTCTGCCCAGGAGGATATGGAGTTGTCCGGCAAGTGCATGAGCCAGGATCTGACATTGGGCTTGAGCACCAGCGGGAAGTAGTTGGCCAGGATCTTGTCGTCCCGCCCCCCGGCAGCTTGCACCGTGATGGTGTAGATGCTGAGGAACTCTGATGGATGCGACTTGCCGTCGTACTTCTCTGGCACGTCTGGCTTGAAATTCTTCGTACTGGGCCACTGGACTTGCGGCAGCTCACGAGTGAACGCAGGGCAACCTACCGTGTACGGCAAGTCGCCTGGTTCCCCTGGTGCATGCATGTCGACAGAGGGCCCAGCGCGCTGGTCCGATTGACGCCGCGCTTCTCTTCGGTGCTCGATGCGAGTACGAGCGTCTTCTTGCTGTCGTTCGTGAAGAACTTGGCGCTGATCGCGACGAGCTCGTGGATCTGATGACGCGGTGGAGTCGCTGTCGAGGTGTATCCGGCGAGTCGGCGATCTTGGCCTTCAGGGTGGAGAGTGCATGGTGGTTGCACCCCCACCGGTTTCGTCGCCATTGGCTCATGCCTGGCAGTCCTGCCGCGGCAGCGATGCACTCGGCTGTCGCGGAGTGTCGCCGTTGGCGAAGCCGATGAGGCTCTGAATGGTGGCCCTCCATTGATCGATCTTGTCTTCCGTTGGAGGGTAATCCAGGAGCAGTTGAGCTCGCGCCAAAGCTTCTGCTGGAGTGGTGGGCGGCAGTGGCGAACGGCGCGAGGAGCGGGATATGCTCGGACTTCTAACTATGTTAGAAGGAGCAGTATCCCGTCAAGGCGACCGTGTCTCGCTCGTGCTAGCATGTTGGCGTGCATGCTGGTCTTGAGCACCCCGAGATCCACCAGCTCGATCTTGTGCAACAAATGTATGGCACTGCGAATACCATGACGCTGTCGGTCCTGCGCTTCCTGAGATGGGCGCGGTGCATGTACGGACGCCGAGGTCTGCGCAGCCTTGTCCTTGGACCTGGCAGCACCGTGAGCTCCCTCGTCGATGCCTGTTTTTCCGCCGGCGTCTACCCCACCACCTGTTTGCTCCGGTGATGGTGGGATTGACGTGGACGGAACAGCTGCCGCCGAAGCCTTCTTCTTCGATGGTATGTCGATGAAGAAGATGAAGATCTAGCTCCGGTGAACGCCGCATCAGGTTCACACAACCTCGACGCCCCCTACCTGGCGTGCCAAAGATGTCGGGGAAACTGATCCACGAACACCTATTGGACCGGCGGACCAAGCCCCTTTCGGTTCGGCGGGGGGCGGAGATCGCACGAAGAGCGGATCGAGGCGAAGCACACGAGCAGTTTACCCAGCTTCGGAGCTCTCCGGAGAGATAACACTCCTACTGCTGCATGTCTGAGTGTATTGAGTTCTTGCTCGGGAGCGCTGAGTGCTACAGTACACACTAGCTACTAACGAGACCGAGCGTGGGTGTTTTTCTGCCTTCCAACCACCCTCTACGTTGCGCATGGGCCTCCTTTCATATGCTAAAGGGGTCACCGACAGGTGGCAACGTAGATAAGGGTAAAAATGGAAAAGGAATTGTGGTTGGTACAACTACCTGTACAGTGTATCATACCTAACCCTGAAGGCAGGGGAAAAGGCATTAAATGCCCGTCTACGTCGCCCAAATAGTGCAAAAAGGGACCGTCAGGGACGCCACCGCTCGCCACGATGGCAGTCTTGTCAGCGTCGCTTGCCACCGTGCACCGCTGGCTGCACGGCCTCTCGCCAAGCGCGCCTGGAAAGGCCCCAGGGCGACACGTTGGTGGATGTGCTGGAGCACGGGTACAGTGTGGTAGCTTGCCGCGGCAAGCGCCTTGCCGCGGTCGTTGACTTGTCGCGTCCGGAAGCTTGTCGCTTACCGGGCCTCTCCGGGACGCGTGGCGCGTCGCGGCAAGTTCCTTGAGTTGCCTTGGTTGGCCTTCCCGGCAAGCTCCTCTTGCCGGGGCCTTGTCTCCTTGGCTTGAATACTTTGTTCTTGAATGGCTCCAAAGGAACCACGGAGGACCTTGCCGGTCACCCGGCAAGCCTTGCCACGGGGGGCTGCAACTGCCCGTGCACAAGTTCGGGATACTAGGGTACCCCTACTCTAGTACACCGATAGGAAGTAAGCGATTCTCAACAGGCCAGTGGGGAGGCGCACCGCTTTCGTTGCCTCTATAAAGGGATAAGAGTTCCCCATTTTTACCCACGCCTTCTTCCTCTTCTGCCCACTCTTGCCTCCTCAAGCTCCAGCGCCCTAGTCCAAGTCTTCTCCGCACAGCTAAACATGTCCGGAGCAGGAGGCAAGTGGGTGGCTTCCACCATGAAGGAGAAGAACATCGCAAGTCTTCGGGCGGCCGGATACTTGGCCGCAGACATAGCGCACCCGCAGGTCATTCCAACCCCAGGACCCCATGAGAGGGTCGTGTTTCTTGCCCACTTCGTCCGTGGACTGGGGTTTCCACTCCACCCCTTCGTCCGCGGGATCATGTTCTACTACGGGCTAGACTTGCATGATCTAGCCCCGAACTTCATCCTCAACATCTCGGCGTTCATCGTCGTATGCGAGGCTTTCCTCCGCATCAAGCCTCATTTTGGCTTATGGCTGCAAACCTTCTGCGTGAAGCCGAAAATCGTGAGCGGCCAGCAAGCGGAGTGCAGAGGAGCCATGGTGGGCAAAATGCCTAACATCACCTGGCTTGACGGCTCCTTTGCGGAAACCATGAAGGGGTGGCAATCAGGGTGGTTCTACATCACCAAGCCGCGCGACGCCAACTGGGTGGCGGCCCCCGGGTTCCGACCTGGAACCCCTATGCGGCTCACCTCCTGGGAACAGAAGGGCCTGCTATGGGGCAAATCTACAGAGCTGACCGGACTCATAAACTGCATCAAGGGCATGAAGGACAAGAACATCAAGCTTGTCAACATGATCCAAGCCATGCTCGTTCGCCGGATTCTGCCGTGCCAAAGGTGGGCATTCAATCTGTGGGAGTTCATTCCGGCCGAACACCAGACGCTCTAGAGGCTCTACGGCATGAAGCACAAGAACGCGTGGAAGGCGTTGTTCAAGGCCACCGAAGTACCGCCTCTCATATCCGAGGACCGCGGGCTCCACACCGCACGGCACCCTACCCAGGTGAGTTCTCAGGGTGCCACCGGGTTCGGTTCTTCCCAATGTATTCATGGGGAATCCTTAAGTGATTGTGTATATTTGTTCAAGAGTATGTGGAGATAGCGGAGCGGATTGACTGTCCGGCTTCGCTGCCAGAAAGTCCAGCTAATGATCTTCTGACGAAGATGCTGGTCCCGGTGCCCTATAAGGGGCCGGAGAAGAAGGCCGATAAGAAGGCCTCGTGGAGCCGAAAGGGTCTCCGAAGTAAGGTTACGCAAGCCTCGTCCAAACATGACGGGGCGCACTCCTCCCCCGAAGGGGAATAAGAACAAGAAGAGGCCGCCCCATCCAGAAAGGATGGGGGTCCAGAGACGGCGGACCAGGGGACCAGGAGAGGCCCCCGGCGCAAGGCCGTCATACCCTTGTCGTCGGATGATGACAAGGCAGGTTCCTCCCGCGGAAGCGGGGGGAAACAAGAAGAAACTCCACCTCCCCGTACCGGGGGGGGGGGGTAAGAGGAAGGCCGCCCCGGTGGGGGAGGCTGGGACGTCCAAGAAGGGAAAGGTGTCCCTTCCGGACTACTCCGCCCTCGCACCTGACAGGGAGGAGGGGTGGCTGCCCAGGAAGAAGCCCCTAGTGCCATCGTAAGTACCCGCACTCCATCATAATTTCGCTTCATAGTTTTCCTGTAATGCCGAACTTGTATGCTGTCCGGCCAGGACCCATCCCGAAGTTTCTTCTTCGGACGGGTCCTTGAGTGAGTCAGCAATGAACTCACCCCCGACGGCCACTTCTCCTTGGCCTGCGGATGACACGGAGGTGTTGTCCCGAAGGCCCCCAGAGATGGCGGAGGTGGCCCTGGAGGCGCCTCAAGGCGGCGTCCCACACGTGGGACTCACGTGGTTCAAGGTCCCCACGGATCGTGTCGATGAGAGCCACGGTAAGCCGGGCTCTCAGCCGAACACTATTCCGGAGCCTTCAGTGGTTCCGAACTCAGGTGGACAGCCCCTAGTTAGGGAGGGAGGGCCGTCTGTATGAAGGACTTCCGTTGCGCCCGAGGCGCCGGATTGTATGCTGGAAGCGCTTCGCGGCGCTTCCCTAGATGAAGAGCACCGTACTCTTATGAGTCCGGTGATTCAGAAGGTTTCGTCCACCAAGAGCAGACTAACCGAAGCCTGCACCAGCCTCCTGTCAGGCTTTGAGGTAAGTAAAAATGTGTGAAATTACCACCCAATAGGTAGTAGCCCCAGATACTCTGTTTGGTGTTCGGAAGGAAAAACCAAACGGAGGGTCAATTATAATCCGCAGGAGTCTAACAATAAGTTTGAATGTAAATAAACAGGAAGTGCTGCTGGCCGCTGCTGCTCGCACGGTCGAAGTCGCCGGCCTAACGCAGGACCTGGAGCGGGCATAGGGAGAGCTCGGTGTCACGAGGAGGCAGCTCGAGGAGAGCAAAGTTGAATGATTCCCCTCTCTCATATAATAAATGGTAAATAAAATTTGATTATGCTAATCGACGAAACGTTGTGATGTGGTAACAGAGGCCACCACCGAAGTGGCGTCTCTCAAGAAGGCGTTGTCCGAGGCCGAACACAAAGCAGCCTTGGAGCGCAAGGAGCGCAAAAAGGAAGAAGCCCGAGTGGGCGAAGTACAAGAAGAGCTCCAGGAGCTTGGAAAGAAGCTCGAGTCCGCGGAGCATGAGCTTAAAGCAAAAGAGGCCGAGCTTGCGAATGCCCTTACAAATATAAAAGAAGCCAAGGCCGAAGCCGAAAGGGCACATCAGGAGATCCAGGAGGCCAAAAAGATAGCGGCAGGTAAGAAATTTGTTATGCAAAGAAAACATGTGGAGGAGGCGTCTCTTTTACTTACCCGAGTCCCAAGCTCTCCAGGGGCATTCGCAGATCTGGAACGCAGTGTATCGGATGCCGCGGAGTTCTACCTTGCCCAGGAGGGGAGCTCAACGGAGAAGCTGTTCTGGTCCCAGTATGCTGGGGCCGAACATTCAATGCCTCTGAGTGACCAACTGAAGCTGTTGGTCGAACTCCACAAGGCGGCCGAAGTGGCTATGAAGGATCTCATAGTCCGGATATGGCCTGGTGAGCTTCCACCCACCAGCTACTTCGGCCTGATCAAGCAGATGGTGGATGCCTGTCCGCGACTGGAAGTCATCTAGCGATCCGTTTGCATTGAGGGTGCCCGCCGGGACCTTTCCCGTGCAAAGGTGCATTGGGGCAAGCTGGATGCGGAGAAGCTGGTGAAGGACGGGCCACCAGAAGGCAAGCTGCATCGCGTCCCCGAGAAGAATTATGATGGCGTTATGAAGGGTGCTTGCCTCGTGGCCGATGAATGTACCGAAGACATAATTTTTGAATGAATTCACCTCTGTCATGTTTGTAATTTAAAGACGAAGTTACTTGCGTTATGTAGCGTTTTGTTATTTAAAATATTACCTTCTGTGCGGCTGTTTATCAAATTCTGAAAGTAGGCCAGTCGTCGGCTTCCGCCCCCATGTAACTAGTACTGGGGTGTTCGTGGAAAACCCAGACACTCTTTATCCAAATGTTTGGTCCCTTAAGGAGGTGTCCAGCGCAGCGAACAAGACAATCGGACGATGCAGCTTTATAACCTTCACTTAGTCATAGAAGTCTACAATTTTAAATTTCGGCGAAGCCCCTAGAATCCGGAAGGCCGAATTGGGGTGCTATACACGCCTGTATCGGACAAAGCCGAATTATCTCCTAAAGCGGAACATTCTTTAAGGATTTTAAGACCTCTCGAACAGCGACTAGCTCTCGCCACATCATGTCGGTTAGTTTTGTGCTTTCTCTACTGAGGTGCTCGTCCGGAAGAACCAGGGCACAATCGCAGTAGTTCTCCCTGTGCTGCCTTAGCCGAATTAACGGAACGTAAGGCACCAAAACAAGGGAGCCAGGCTATCCCAACTATAGACCCAAGACATGATTCAGAGCTGATGCATATAATGCTATAAGTTTGGGGTGCCGCACTTTTGAAAGTGTTCGGACTTGTCTTGCCATATTATGGGGCGTCATAAGAAGCCCCTGGCAAACTAAGCGTACCAAATTGTACGGATGCAAAATCAAATAGACATTTGTAAAAAAAATGCTCAAATAAGAATAATAAGCTGACGCTATATATGGTCTCCCATTGATGAATAATACATTTAGGCGTATGTTTACAATGAATGCATTAAGCGGAGATAAATAGGATTATTTGACATACCCTATCCAGAGGCAGGCTACGTACAGATAGATAAAACAGGTATAACGATCGCGAATAGATTCCACCTAGTTATTTCCTTCCGTGCGCAAAGGCTGTTGCATCCTTGGTTTGCTCTCCTATGTAACTCCGACAATCCGGCTCTTCTGGAGAAGCTGCACTAAAGCCATGTCCTTAAAGGTAAAAGAAAAGGTTTCGAAGCGATACCGTGCTGTTGACTGAGCCATTTCTACGCCTTCGCCTGTGCCCATGGTATTTTGAGTGCGTAATTGTGTACGCGTGGCACGGATGCAGCTTTGATGGGACTTGAGCGGAGGCCGGACTGCTAGTCGTGCTCTTGGCGTGCCTGCTGATCCTATTGCGGGGTGTTCCGTCCTCGCTTGACAGAGCTTGAGGTTGTCGTCACCGGATAGGTGGTTTGCCGGAGGAGGCCGAATTGTACTTCTGCCGCAAGGGCTGCGGTGTGCTCTTCTGTACGGAAAGAGCGGTCCATATTTCCGTTGACTGTTATGACCCCGCATCGGCCTGGTATCTTGAGCTTGAGGTATGCATAGTGTGGCACCGCATTGAATCTAGCAAATGCGGTTCATCCGAGCAGTGCGTGGTAACCACTGCGTAAAGGGACGATATCGAAGATTAGCTCTTCACTTCGGAAGTTATCCGGAGATCCGAAGACCACTTCCAATGTTATAGAGCTCGTACAACGGGCCTCTACTCCAGGAATTACACCTTTAAAGGTGGTTTTGGTGGGCTTAATTCTTGAAGGATCAATGCCCATTTTGTGCACTGTGTCCTGGTAGAGCAGGTTCAGGCTGCTGCCTCCGTCCATAAGGACTCTTGTGAGGTGGAATCCGTCAATGATTGGGTCTAGAACCAATGCGGCTGAGCCGCCGTGACGGATGCTAGTAGGATGATATCTACGATCAAAGGTGATCGGACAAGCTAACCATGGGTTAAATTTGGGGACGACTGGCTCCATCGCGTAGACGCCCCGTAGTGCTCGCTTCTGTTCCCGCTTGGGGATGTGGGTGGCATAGATCATGTTGACCGTTTTCACCTGGGGGGGGGGGATTTCTTCTGTCTCCCCATGTTCGGACGCCGGGGCTCCTCGTCATCATCGCTCTGCAGCCCCTTGTCCTTGTTTTCGGTGTTTACTTTGTCGGCCTGTTTAAACACCCAACAGTCTCTATTGGTGTGGTTGGCTGGCTTGTCCGGGGTGCCATGAATTTGGCACGAGTGCTCCAGTATGCGGTCTAGACTAGACGGTCCCTGATTGTTTCTCTTGAATGGCTTCTTCCGCTGACCGGATTTGGATCCGCTGAATCCTGCATTGACCGCCGTGTCTTCGGTGTTGTCGCCGTTGTTCCGTCGCTTGTGTCTGTTGCGCCGTAGCTCGCTGTTATTCTCACAGACATCTGACGTGCCAGAATGGGGCGTAGTGCTGCTGCGAGCAAACCAACTGTCCTCGCCCGTGCAAAAGCGGGTCATTAGTGTCGTGAGAGCTATCCTAGAGTTGGGTTTCTCCTGGCCGAGGTGTCGGGCAAGCCACTCGTCACGGATATTATGCTTGAAGGCCGCTAGGGCTTCAGCGTCCAGACAGTCGACTATTTGGTTCTTTTTAGTTAGGAACCGACTCGAGAATTTCCTGGCTGATTCTCCGGGCTGTTGAGTAATGTGGCTCAAGTCATCGGCATCCGGAGGTCGCACATATGTGCTTTGGAAGTTTTCAAGAAATGCTTCTTCCATGTTTTCCCAACTGCCAATGGAATTTGCGGGCAGGCTGTTTAGCCAGAGCCGGGCGGGTCCTTTGAGCTTAAGGGGAAGATACTTGATATCATGTAGATCATCTCCGCGGGCCATGTGAATGTGGAGAAGGAAATCTTCGATCCATACCGCGGAGTCTGTTGTGCCATCGTATGATTCGATGTTTACGGGTTTGAACCCTTCTGGGAATACATGGTCCATTACTTCATCGGTGAAGCAGATGGGGTGTGCGGAGCCTCTGTGCTGAGCTATGTCGCGACCCAGTCCGGCTGCGTCTGACTGGTTATATTCGGCCCGGCCGGATTTGCTGTTAGTGTATCCGGTAGGACGGTCATCGTCATGTGCTGCGGCGCGCCCCTGTGATCGGTAGATCGATCTTGGTTGTCCTGCAGTGTTATCCAGTTTATCACGCATGTCCTGAGTATTGCCCCGGGCAGTGGTAAACCGGCGCGGGGGTGGGGGCTGGTATTCAGGCTGATATGTTGATTTATCCCGACCTCGAGGCAGCCGGTCAGCCGTGTGGCGCTCGAGTCCATATTCCTCGGCTGCCAGGACTTCTGTACATCTATCTATGAGGAGATCTTGATCAGCTTGAAGCTTCTGCTGCTTCTTCATCAGGCTTCTCGCAGTGGCAATAAGCCGGCGCTTGAAGCGCTCCTGCTCTGCGGGGTCTTTGGGTACGACGAACTCGTCGTCGCCGAGGCTAATCTCGTCTTCGGAGAGGGGCATGTAGTTGTCCTCCTCCGGATACCCGTCCGTCGCCTGTTCATGTGGGCTATCATGCCCATCTTCCTATTCGGCCTGCTCGAAGGCGGGCTGTTTGGGGTTGTATTCATCGTCGGCACCGTTCGGATTGTCTTCTTCTCCGGTGCCGGTATTGCCTTGGCGGGGCTTGGAGCGGCGCGGGCGATGCCCATGCTTTGCTTTCTTCTTGGAGGGGTTATCCTCCATTGCCTCATCGCCATTGGTTTCTTTCGGAGTGTCCACTAGGTATATATCGTATGAAGAGGTGGCCGTCCACCGTCCTGTGAGCGGTAGCTCCTGTATGTCTCCTGCATCGTCGTCCATACCGTAGATGTCTTCGAAGTCGAAGTCGAGCACGTCGGTTAAATCATCGATCGTGGCGACAAGGTGGGTGGTGGGTGGGCAGCGAATTCCTTCGTCGCCTGCTTCCCACTCAAGCCGGGCATAGTTCAGCCCAGAGCCTCCTGAAAAAGAGAGAGACTTTAATGAGTTCAGCATGTCGCCAAAAGGAGAGTGCTGAAAGATGTCCGTAGCTGTAAACTCCATTACCAGAGCCCAACCTGGCTCGGCTGGCTCGAGGGTGTGCGGACATGAGCCAACAACCGGATATGAGTCCGGGGCCCCAGGGTTACAGGCCTTCACGGAGAGGTGACCTGTGTTCGGCTCCACCGCCGATGAGCGTGCGGCCTGCGGGGCGGGATCCATCCCTCCATCCTCGGGCAACGCAACCTGTTCCGGATTTAGATCCGGGGCTATTGCAGGGATGATGTTCCAAGCATTGTTCGACAGCAGGTCTAGGCCGTGCTCGTCGTGACTGTCCGGCACTCCGGGCACAGGGCCGAATCCGTCGAAGATCAAGTCGTGTAGTTCCAGTTTCCGAACCTGATCTGGTGGCCAGGGGTGTAGCTGTCGATCTGCTCCAGATGACCAAGCGAATTGGCCCGCAGTGCGAAGCCGCCGAACACAAAGATCTATCCGAGGAGAAAAGTCTCACCCTGGACTGTGTTGTTGACGTTTTAAGACGCCATCAAGCCTTGAAGTGACGGCACAGAGGAACTCTCAGTGAAAGCACCAATGTCGGTGTCAAAACCGGCGGATCTCGTGTAGGGGGTCCCGATCTGTGTGTCTTAGGCTGATGGTAATAGGAAGCAAGGGACACAATGTTTACCCAGGTTTGGGCCCTCTCGATGGAGGTAAAACCCTACTTCTTGCTTGATTAATATTGAAGATATGAGTAGTACAAGATTAGATCTACCATGAGATCATAGAGGCTAAACCCTAAGAGCTAGCCTATGATGGTATGATTGTAATTGTGATCGGCCTTCTAAGGACCATCCTCTCCGGTTTATATAGACACCAGAGAGAGCTAGGGTTTACATGGAGTCGGTTACAAGGAAGGAAACATAATATCCGGATCGCCAAGCTTGTCTTCCACGCAAAGAAGAGTCCCATTTGGATACGGGCCGAAGTCTTGAGTCTTGTATCTTCACGCTTCGATAGTCTGTACGATGTATATAGTCCGGCTGTCCGGATACCCCCTAATCCAGGACTCCCTCACCCGGCCCGAGCACATAAAAGCCCGTCGGGCTTCGGGCCGGCCCGGCCCGACCTTCAGAAAATGGCAAAAATGACGGGCCCGGGCCCGGCCCGGCCTGGCCTTCGGGCTCAAAATCTAGGCCCGAGCCTGACCCGGGGGTAGTACCGGGCCGGGTCGGGTTGGGATTTTTCAGGCCGGGTCGGGCCGGGCCGGGCTTCCCATGGCCAGGACTAGTGGCAGCCTCCTCGACTCCTCCGACGGGCCCCTTGGCAGTGTCCTCGGCGACGGTCTCGGCGGCCTCCTCGGCGATGACCTTGTTGGCCTCGGCCACGGCGTCCTTGGCGACCTCTGTGATGACGGTGTCGATGTCCTCCTGGTCCGTCGGGAGGGGATCTGGATGCCAGGAGGGAGGATGAGGCGAGGCCAAGATCATGGATTGCAAAAAGAAGATAGAAGGACAAAAAGCGGTGACTTAGCCGTGCTGAGCTGAGAAGAAGTGGCCCCCTCCCCGCCAACATCTGTTGCCGGGACGGAGCTGATACATCCATATTGCATCATGCTTTTATGATAATATTTATTGCATTACGGGCTGTTATTTCACGTTATGTCACGATACTTATGGCTATTCTCTCTTATTTTACAAGGTTTACATGAAGAGGGAGAATGCCGGCAGCTGGAATTCTGGGCTGGAAAAGGAGCAAATATTGGAGGCCTATTCTACACAACTCCAAAAGTCCTGAAACTCCATAGAATACCTTGAAATAAATAAAGAAAAATCGTCGACAAAGATGAAGGCTAGGGGCCCCACACCCTGCTCACGAGGGTGGGGGGCACCCCCCTGGGCGCGCCCCCTACCTCGTTGGCCCCCTGATGGCTCTCCGATGCCCATCTTCTCCTATATGAAGTCTTTCGATGAGAAAAAAATCAGAGACAACCTTTCGGGATGAGACTCCGACGCCACGAGGCGGAACCTTGGCAGAACCAATCTAGGGCTCTGGAAGAGCTGTTCTGCCAGGGACACATCCCTCCGGGAGGGGGAAATCATCATCATCGTCATCACCAACGCTCCTCTCATCGGGAGAGGGCAATCTCCATCAACATCTTCACCAGCACCATCTCATCTCCAAACCATAGTTCATCTCTTGTATCCAATTCTTGTCTCCAAGTCCGGGATTGGTACTAGTAGGTTGCTAGTAGTGTTGATTACTCCTTGTAGTTGATGCTAGTTGGTTTATTTGGTGGAAGATCATATGTTCAGATCCTTTATGCACAATATTACCCCTCTGATTATGAACATGAATATGCTTTGTGAGTAGTTACATTTGTTCCTGAGGACAAGGGAGAAGTCTTGCTATTAGTAGTCATGTGAATTTGGTATTCGTTTGATATTTTGATAAGATGTATGTTGTCTAACCTCTAGTGGTGTTATGTGAACGTCGACTACATAACACTTCACCATTATCTGGGACTAGAGGAAGGCATTGGGAAGTAATAAGTAGATGATGGGTTGCTAGAGTGACAGAAGCTTAAACCCTAGTTTATGCGTTGCTTCGTAAGGGGCTGATTTGGATCCATATGTTTCATGCTATGGTTAGGCTTACCTTAATACTTTTGTTGTAGTTGTGGATGCTTGCAATAGACGTTAATCATAAGTGGGATGCTTGTTCAAGTAAGAACAGAACCCAAGCACCGGTCCACCAACATATCAAATTATCAAAGTACCGAACGCGAATCATATGAACGTGATGAAAACTACCTTGACGATATTCCCATGTGTCCTCGGGAGCGCTTTTCCTGTCATAAGAGTTTGTCCAGGCTTGTCCTTTGCTACAAAAAGGATTGGGCCACCTTGCTGCACTTCATTTACTTTTGTTACTTGTTGCTCGTTACAATTTATCCTATCACAAAACTATCTGTTACCACTTATTTCAATACTTGCAGAGAATACCTTGCTGAAAACCTCTTATCATTTCCTTCTGCACCTTATTGGGTTCGACATTCTTACTTATCAAAAGGACTACGATAGATCCCCTATACTTGTGGGTCATCAAGACTCTTTTCTAGCGCCGTTGCCGGGGAGTGAAGCGCCATTTGTAGGTGGAATTTGGTAAGGAAAATTTTATTTAGTGTGCTGAAATTTTCTGTCACTTGTTACAATGGAAAGTAATTGTTTGAGAGGCTTGTTCGGGGTATCTTCACCCCGTCCGGTTGAGACAAGAGTTGCTCCTCAAACTACTGAACCTACTAAACCTATTGAAAATGAAACTCCTTTTGGAATTCCTTCGGGTATGATGGAAAAACTGCTAGCTAACACTTTCGCAGGAGATGGAACAAAGCATCCTGACGAACATCTACGCTTTGTGGATGATATTTGTGGACTATTTATGCTTGCAATTATACCCGATGATGTTGTTAAGAGGAAGGACTTCCCTTTATCTTTGGAGGGAGATGCATTGACATGGTATAGGCTATGTGATGATATGAGATCATGGAACTATAAAAGATTGAAATTGGAATTCCATCAGAAGTATTACCCTGTGCATCTTGTTCATCGTGATCGCAATTATATATATAATTTTTGGCCTCGCGAAGGAGAAAGCATCGCTCAAGCTTGGGGGAGGCTTAAATCAATGTTATATTCATGCCCCAATCATGAGCTCTCAAAATTGACAATTCTCCAGAATTTTTATGCTCAGCTTTCTGATAACAATCGCACCATGCTCAATACTTCTTGTGCTGGCTCTTTTATGATGAAGCCTACTGAATTTGGTTGGAATTTATTGGATAGAATTAAACGCAACTCTGCAGATTGGGACCTCGACGAAGGTAAGGAGTCAAGTATGACACCTGAGTTTGGTTGTGTTCAATCTTTTATGGATACCGATATTTTCCGTAAGTTTAGCACTAAATATGGACTTGACACTATAGGAATCTGGTACTTTGCCATCAGCCATGGCGGACGGCAAAGGCTACGATGGCGGACGGCAAACAGCGACGGCAAAGACAGGGTCGGCAAAGGCCTTCTTTGCCGTCTGTTTTTTATACCGGACGGCAAAGAGGCCTTTGCCGTCAGTGGCGGACGGCAAAGGGCACGATTCTTTACCATCTGCTGGCAGACGCGCGAGTCAGATCTAGTCGGAGGGGATGGAGGAGCGGGGCGAGGGGGTCACGTGGGTGTGCTAGGCGGCGTCGAATCCCGTCGGAGCTCGCCGAAATCGGCCGCCGTAGGTGCTCGCGTGAGGGAGAGGGAGAAACGAGCGGGGGAGCGAGAGAGGGGAGAGAGAGAGAGAGGAGGTGGGGGCCGTGCGGAGAGAGGGGAGACAGAGAGAGGAGGTGGGGGTCAACGATTTTCTTTGTACCCGCAAAAAAAGAGATAGCCCCACCTCTTTGCCGTTCGCCAGTACATGGTAAAGATTCTTTGCCATCGGCTGGCAGACGGCAAATAATTGGCTGATGGCAACTGGCATCTTTGCCGTCTGTCAGTTCTTTGCCGTCTGTTTTTTGCAAGAAGACGACAAAGTGCCTCTTTGCCGTCCGTCAGCTGACGGCAACGAACTGGCAGACGGCAAATAAGCTGATTCCAGTAGTGTGACTCTGAGATAGTAGCTTCTTTCTGTGAATCTTTTGCTACTTATATTGATCTCCCCAAGGAGAAGTGGTTTAAATATCATCCTCCCATAGAAGTAAAAGTATATGCACCTATTAAAGTTGAAGAAAAGATTGGCACGTATAATGATCCTATTGTTCCCACTTCTTATGTTGAGAAACCCCCTTTCCCTGTTAGAATGAAGGATCATGCTAAAGCTTCAACTGTTGTTCGTAAAAGCAATACTAGGACTTATACACCTCCTAAGCAAGTCAAAGTAGAACCCAATATTGCTATTGTTAAAGATCTCTTGTCGGATAATATTGATGGGCATGTTATTCAATTCACTGGTGAAACTGCTAGAATTGCTACACCCTGTGATAGAGATAAACATAGACCTGTGGTAGGCGTGCCTGTTATTTCTGTTAAAATAGGAGATCATTGTTATCATGGCTTATGTGATATGGGTGCTAGTGCTAGTGTTATACCCATTGACTTATACAAAGAAATTATGCATGAGATTGCACCTGCTGAGTTAGAAGAAATTGATGTTACAATTAAACTCGCAGATAGAGATACTATATCTCCAATGGGAATTGTTAGAGATGTTGAAGTCTTGTGTGGGAAAACCAAATATCCTGCTGATTTTCTTGTTCTTGGTTCTCCACAAGATAGCTTTTGTCCCATTATATTTGGTAGACCCTTCTTGCGTACTGTTAATGCTACGATAGATTGCAAAAAGAATGTTGTTACTGTTGGCTTGGATGATATGGTTAATGATTTTAATTTCTCTAAATTTAGTAAACAACATTGTGAGGAAGAATTGCCGATTAAGGATGAAATTATTGGTCTTGCTTCTATTGATGTACCTCCTAGTGATCCTTTAGAACACTATTTGCTAGACCATGAAAATGATATGTTCATGAATGAAAGAAGGTAAATAGATGAAGTATTCTTTAAACAGGAACCTATTCTGCAACACAATTTGCCTGTGGAAATCTTAGGGGATCCCCCTCCACCCAAGGGTGATCCCGTGTTTGAGCTAAAACCGTTGCCTGATAATCTTAAATATGCTTATCTTGATGAAAAGAAAATATATCCTGTTATTATTAGCGCTAACCTTTCACAGCATGAAGAAGAAAGATTATTGAAAACTCTAAAGAAGCATCGTGTCGCTATTGGATATACTCTAGATGATCTTAAGGGCATCAGTCCCACTCTATATCAACATAAAATAAATTTGGAAGCTGATGCCAAACCAGTTTGTGATCCTCAACGACGTTTGAATCCTAAAATGAAACAAGTGGTAAGAAAAGAAATACTCAAGCTTCTGGAGGCAGGTATAATTTATCCCGTTGCTGATAGTCAGTGGGTAAGTCTTATCCATTGTGTCCCTAAGAAGGGAGGTATTACTGTTGTCCGTAATGATAAAGATGAATTGATTCCGCAAAGAATTATCACAGGTTATAGGATGGTAATTGATTTCCGCAAATTAAATAAGGCTACTAAGAAAGATCATTACCCCTTACCTTTTATTGATCAAATGCTAGAAAGACTATGCAAACATACACATTATTGCTTTCTAGATGGTTACTCTGGTTATTCTCAAATACTTGTGTCGGCTAAAGTTCAATCAAAGACTACTTTTACATGTCCTTTTGGAACTTTTGCTTATAGACGTATGACTTTTGTTTTATGTAATGCACCTGCTACCTTTCAAAGATGCATGATGGCTATATTCTCTGACTTCTGTGAGAAAATTTGTGAGGTTTTCATGGATGACTTTTCCGTCTACGGTTCCTCTTTTGATGATTGCTTAAGCAATCTTGATCGAGTTTTGCAGAGATGTGAAGAAACTAATCTTGTCTTGAATTGGGAAAAGTGCCACTTTATGGCTAATGAAGGTATTGTCTTGGGGCACAAGGTTTCTGAAAGAGGCATTGAAGTTGATAAAGCCGAGGTTGATGCTATTGAAAAGATGCCATGTCCCAAGGACATCAAAGGTATAAGAAGTTTCCTTGGTCACGCCGGATTTTATAGGAGGTTCATTTAGGACTTCTCAAAAATTTCTCGGCCTCTGACTAATTTATTACAAAAAGATGTACCATTATTTTTTGATGATGATTGTGTAGAAGCATTTGAAATACATAAGAAATCACTAGTCTCTGCACCTGTTGTTCAGCCACCTGATTGGAATTTAACCTTTGGAATTATGTGTGATGCTAGTGATTATGCTGTAGGTGTTGTTCCAGGGCAGAGAGTTGATAAGAAATTAAATGTTATCCATTATGCTAGTAAGACTTTAGACAGTGCTCAAAGAAATTATGCTACTACCAGAAAGGAACTTTTAGCAGTGGTGTTTGCTTGTGATAAGTTTAGACCTTATATTGTGGATTCCAAAGTAACTATTCACACTGATCATGCTGCTATTAAATATCTTATGGAAAAGAAGGATGCAAAACCTAGACTTATTAGATGGGTTCTCCAGCTTCAAGAACTTGATTTACATATTGTTGATAGAAAGGGAGCTAAGAACCCTGTTGCAGACAACTTGTCTAGGTTAGAGAATGTTCTTGATGACCCACTACCTATTGATGATAGCTTTCCTGATGAACAACTAAATGTCATAAGCGCTTCTCGTGGCACTCCTTGGTATACTGATTATGCTAATTATATTGTGGCTAAATCTATACCACCTAGCTTCACATACCAGCAAAAGAAAAAAAAATCTATGACCTACGACATTACTTTTGGGATGATCCACATCTTTATAAAGAAGGAGTAGATGGTGTTATTAGACGTTGTGTACCTGAGCATGAGCAGGAACAGATCCTACGCAAGTGTCACTCCGAAGCTTATGGAGGACACCATGCTGGAGATAGAACTGCACATAAGGTATTGCAATCCGGGTTTTATTGGCCTACTCTCTTCAAAGATGCCCGTAAGTTTGTTTTGTCTTGCGATGAATGTCAAAGAATTGGTAATATCAGTAGACGTCAAGAAATGCCTATGAATTATTGGCTTGTTATTGAGCCATTTTATGTTTGGGGCTTTGATTATATTGGACCTTTTCCTACCTCTAATGGTTACACTCATATTTTAGTTGCTGTTGATTAGGTTACTAAGTGGGTAGAAGCTATTCCAACTAGTAGTGCTGATCATAACACTTCTATTACAATGCTTAAGGAAGTTATTTTTCCGAGGTTTGGAGTCCCTAGATACTTAATTACTAATGGTGGTTCACACTTTATTCATGGTGCTTCCAGTAACATGCTTGCTAAATACGACGTTAATCATAGGATAGCATCTCCATATCACCCGCAGTCTAGTGGTCAAGTAGAGTTGAGCAACAGAGAGCTCAAATTAATTTTGCAAAAGACTGTCAATAGGTCTAGAAAGAATTGGTCCAGGAAACTTGATGATGCATTATGGGCCTATAGAACTGCTTATAAAAATCCTATGGGTATGTCTCCGTACAAAATGGTCTATGGAAAAGCTTGTCACTTACCTCTCGAACTAGAACATAAGGCATATTGGGCTATTAAAGAGCTCAACTATGATTTCAAACTTGCCGGTGAGAAGAGGTTATTTGCTATTATCTCACTTGATGAATGGAGAGCCCAAGCGTATGAAAATGCGAAGTTGTTTAAAGAAAAAGTTAAAAGATGGCATGACAAAAGGATACAAAAGCGTGAGTTTAATGTAGGTGATTATGTATTGCTATACAACTCTCATTGAAGATTTTTTGCAGGAAAACTTCTCTCTAAATGGGAAGGTCCCTACGTTATCAAGGAGGTCTATCGTTCCGGTGCCATAAAAATCAACAACTTCGCAGGCACAAATCCGAAGGTGGTAAACGGTCAAAGGATCAAACACTGTATCTCAGGTAATCCTATAAATGTTGAAACTAATATTATTGAAACCGTGACCACGGAGGAGTATATAAAGGACACTTTCCAGAGCGTTCCAGACTCCTAAAAGGAATAGGTATGTGATACGGTAAGTAAACCGACTCCAAAACAATTTTTAAGGCAATATTTCTCCATTTTGGAATATTTAGAAAAATAGAAAAATAAGTAGCAGTCCGGGGAGGACACGAGGCCTCCACGAGGGTGGAGGGAGCGCCCTACCCCCCTGGGCGTGCCCCCCTACCTCGTGAGCACCTCGTGTGCCCTCCGGACTCTGTTTCCTTGCACGATACGTATTTTGGTCGATAAAAATTCATTATATATACTCCCGAAGGTTTTGACTCTCGTATCACGCAAATATCTTCTGTTTTCGTTTTGAGCTGCTACTGCTGTAGATTAAAGCAAGATGTCGTCTCAAGATTCACAGGGAGAAAGCTATGTGGCTGATTTCCTTGCAGACCCTAAGGTCTACGGAGACTTGGACCATAGTGGTTGGACCACAGAAGAAGAAGAAGACTATGAGCCTAGGGAGAAGGAGGAAAGAAGCTCAGACGAAGATGAAGTTCCGCTACCTCAACCAGGGGATATGGATGTGGAGTTTAAAAAGTCAAGTTTACCTGATAGAGCAAAGAAGCCAAAGATCGATTTTATCCCTTTTTGTCTCTTGCAGGAAAATAAGCAAGAACTATGCAAAAGAGTATTAAGTCTTGAGCGGGAGATCGAAGACCTAAAAGAACAGAACATTATACTCAAGCGTAAATTGACGAAGAAGTCGTCATCACCACCTCCATCACCTCCGAGGACATAATCACATGGGTATGGGCACTCCCCTTGGCAACTGCCAAGCTTGGGGGAGGTGCCCTGGTATCGTATCACCATCACAACTCCTATCTTTACAGTTTCTTTTAGTTCGATCCTATTAGTAGTATCTTGATTTAGTAGAATAAAGTCGTGGCATGATTTAGTTTTGAGTTTTGCTTTATGATCCTTCTTTGTAATCGAGTCCGTGAGCTTTATAATAAAGACTAGTGTTGAGTCAAGGGCTTGATTCCTTTGCCATGATCTTGGATAAGTAGAAGAAAAGAATAAAAAGAATCAAGGAGCTCATATTGATCTTAGTGAAAGTAATGACTTCACATAGAAGAGTATGATGATTAAAAGTTGTTGGGAGTTGGCAAATATAGCTTTGGTCATCATTGCAATTAATAGGAAATAATAAGGAAAGAGAGGTTTCATATATAGATATATTATCATTGACTTCTTTTATGGTTGAGATCACTCATTAAAATATGACATGCTAAAGAGTTGCATTGGACAAGGAAGACAAAATAATGAGTTATGTTTTCTTACATTCGAGATAAAGTATGTTGTCATGGATCCTCTACCATGTTGAGCTTGCCTTTCCCCCACATGCTAGCCAAATTCTTAGCACCAAGTAGAAATACAACTTGTGCTTCCAAACACCCTTAAACCAGTTTTGCCATGAAAGTCCACCATGTCTACCTATGGATTGAGTAAGATCCTTCAAGTAAGTTGTCATCGGTGCAAGCAATAAAAATTGCTCTCTAAATATGCATGACTTATTAATGTAGATAAATAAGCTTTGTACGAACTTGTTGTGGACGCAATAAAAGCGACGGACTGCATAATAAAGGTTCACATGCAAGGGGCAATATAAAGTGACGTTCTTGTGCATTAAGATTTTGTGCATCAACCCTAAACGCGCATGACAACCTCTGCTTCCCTTTGCGAAGGGCCTATCTTTTATTATTATCCTCTACCCTACAAGAGTCACGGTGATCCTCACCTTTCCTTTTTTCTTTTTATCCTTTGGCAAGCTCAGCATGTTGGAAAGAGTATGATATACATATCTAATTGGATGTGGGGGAGCATGAATTATTATTGTTGACATTACCCTTGAGGTAAAAGGTTGTGGGGCAAAACTATAAGCCCCTATCTTTCTCTCTGTCTGATTAAAACTCCGTAACCACAAGTATCGCGTGAGTGCTAGCAATTATGGAGGACTAAATGATACTTGAGTATGTGGACTTGCTTTTAAGCTCTGACATAGACTCATTCTGATGTTATGATAAATTGCAATTGCTTCAATGACTGAGATTATAATTGTTAGTGCCCAATAATGTTTCTGATTCATGCTTTGGCTTTGTGAATGGGTCATTACTTGAACATGAGTAATCATATGAAAAAATCTATTTATATTTCTGTTATGAAATTATCATGATGCCTTCATGTACATATTTTATTTTTATCGACGCCTCTACCTCTAAACATCAGGACATATTCATTGTTATCGGCTTTTCGCTTGAGGACAAGCGAGGTCTAAGCTTGGGGGAGTTGGTACGTCCATTTTGCATCATGCTTTTATGATAGTATTTATTGCATTATGGGCTATTATTTCACATTATGTCACGATACTTATGGCTATTCTCTCTTATTTTACAAGGTTTACATGAAGAGGGAGAATGCCGAAAGCTAGAATTTTGGGATGGAAAAGGAGCAAATATTGGAGGCCTATTCTACGCAACTCCAAAAGTCCTGAATCTCCACGGAATACCTTGAAATAAATAAAGAAAAATCATCGCCAAAGATGAAGGCTAGGGGGCCCACACCCTGCTCACGAGGGTGCCCCCCTGGGCGCGCCCCCTACCTCGTGGGCCCCCTGGTGGCTCTCCGACACCCATCTTCTCCTATATGAAGTCTTTCGATGAGAAAAAAATCAGAGACAACCTTTCGGGATGAGACTCCGCCGCCACGAGGCGGAACCTTGGCGGAACCAATCTAGGGCTCTCGCAGAGCTGTTCTTCCTGGGACACTTCCCTCCGTGAGGGGGAAATCATCATCATCGTCATCACCAACGCTCCTCTCATTGGGAGAGGGCAATATCCATCAACATCTTCACCAGCACCATCTCATCTCCAAGCCCTAGTTCATCTCTTGTATCCAATTCTTGTCTCCAAGTCCGGGATTGGTGCTAGTAGGTTGCTAGTAGTATTGATTATTCCGCGTAGTTGATGCTAGTTGGTTTATTTGGTGGAAGATCGTATGTTCAGATCCTTTATGCACAATATTACCCCTCTAATTATGAACATGAATATGCTTTGTGAGTAGTTACGTTTGTTCCTGAGGACAAGGGAGAAGTCTTTCTATTAGTAGTCATGTGAATTTGGTATTTGTTCGATATTTTGATAAGATGTATGTTGGCTAACCTCTAGTGGTGTTATGTGAACGTCGACTACATAAAACTTCACCATTATTTCCGCATTGGGAAGTAATAAGTAGATGATGGGTTGCTAGAGTGACAGACGCTTAAACCCTAGTTTATGCGTTGCTTCGTAAGGGGCTGATTTGGATCCATATGTTTCATGCTACGGTTAGGTTTACCTTAATACTTTTGTTGTAGTTGTGGATGCTTGCAATAGAGGTTAATCATAAGTGGGATGCTTGTTCAAGTAAGAACAGCAACCAAGCACCGGTCCACCCACATATCAAATTATCAAAGTACCGAACGTGAATCATATGAACGTGATGAAAACTAGCTTGACGATATTCCCATGTGTCCTCGGGAGCGCTTTTCCTATCATAAGAGTTTGTCCAGGCTTGTCCTTTGCTACAAAAAGGATTGGGCCACCTTGCTGCACTTCATTTACTTTTGTTACTTGTTGCTCGTTACAATTTATCCTATCACAAAACTATCTGTTACCACTTATTTCAGTACTTGCAGAGAATACCTAGCTGAAAACTGCTTATCATTTCCTTCTGCTCCTCGTTGGGTTCGACACTCTTACTTATCGAAAGGACTATGATAGATCCCCTATACTTGTGGGTCATGAGGAGCCACCAGTGCCCAAGTCCAACTCCTCCTCCTCCGTGCGCATGACTTGACACTTGGTGCCCTTGCCGGGGACGCCCCTCGGGGCGGTGTGGTTGATGGGGGCGGCGTGTTGGAGGTGGCCCTTGGTGGATCCTCCTGCTGTTGTCCTACTCCTGCAGCCACAGCAAGGTCGGTATCAGAAGATCGTACCCCGGCACACGTTGATAAGGAGCAGGTCCTGGACGTACATTGGGGGATGAGCCGGGGGCTGCGCCGGGGGCTACTGTCCAAGCTGATCTCCACCACCAGCGTGTGTGAAGTTTCCGGCTGGTCGCTCGCCGATGCCTTGGCCCTCTTCGCCACTCTATGGGCCAGCGTCTCCCTGTCCCTGCGAAGATAAAATCAAGTCACGAGAAGCAGCGTGGTCTGAAAAAGCGGAGGTGAAGAAGGAAAGACACTTACTCATCTTCCGCCTCCTCACCCGCTGCCTTCCTCTTCCTCTTTGGGCTAAGGGACCCAAGATTAAAGACAACCCCCATGTGGACGTCTGCGGGAGGAGGAGAGGGGGATGGAGTCCGGTGGCGCTTGGACAAAGAAGAAGCAGTCGCTTTCTTCTTCGCCACTACGGTCTTCGCCGCCTTCTTCGCCGTCGCGGCCCTCGTCTAGCGCACGGGCTCCCCCTGGGCCCCTTCCCGCGACTCAGTCCTCCTGGGCTGCACTGGCTTGCCAGAGATGGCCCACCCATGACACGCCCTCTTCCTTTGGCAGGAGGATCATCGGCCTCGGCTTCTCCCTCGGTTGACTCCTCAACCTCCTCCTCAATGAGAGGGACCCCAGTGTTGGCACGGCTTGCCTCCCCGGTGGCCCCCCACTGGGCGAGCTCCCTGTCCTCCACGGCCGCGCTGTCTTCATCCTCCATGCCGCCCGCGCTGCCGGCATCCATGGCGAGTTGTGCCTCCGCCACCCGGGCGGTGATGTAGTCAATCTCTGCCAGGGTGGTGTCCACGATGAGCAGCAACTCGTCACGCTCGAAGTCCTCCGACAAGTTGTCGAAGAATCCCTACACCTCGCGTGCCAGGGGCGTGAGCCAGGACGGGTCGAGTCTGTGCGTGTTGAAGACCGGCATCATCTCAAGAATGATAGTCTGGCACGTGTTGTTGCTCAGCGGGAACATGCCCGACGGCAACCCAAATAAGGGCCCCTTGATGGCCTTGCCAGCCTTTGCGGCCCTGTCGGTCCTCTCCACCCTACCATTGGCACACACGTCAAGCTGGAAGAGCCTCTGGCTGTAATAGGCGTGTCCCATCATCGTGAAGTTGTGCTTCAGGCCGGGGCGGAGCCTCATGATGTCGGCCACGTTCCTGAAGTCCCAGGCCGGCTTCCCCTTGTTGTGTAGTGGGGCAATTCAGTGGCGGATGAAGTCCGCCCCGATCATCTCAAGGGTGAGCCCGGCCATGGTGAGATGGTGGATCCTGGCGATGGTGATTGAGAGCTTCGCGTCGTTGGCGTCGACGTCGCTCCGGTCATCACCGTGAAGTGGCGTGCTCCGACGAACCAGATAGAACTCCAGCAGATTCTTCTCCTCGATCCAACACAACCGACCCCTCCACTCTTCCCACCTCTCCTTGTGGGCACCTTTCGGATACATGCCTCTCCCCAGGACCCTCGGGATCCAGGAGATGCTCTCGGAGAGGGCACCCCCTGGCTGGAGGTGAGGGGAGAAGTATTGGCGGAAGAGCGCCATGCTGGGAAGCACCCCAACGAATCCCTCGCAGAGGTGGGAGAAGAACGACATGCACGCCACGATGTTCGGCGTGAGGTCCAGAAGATGAAAGCCGAAGGTGCGCACGACGTCATTGAAGAAATCGTAGAAAGGGGGGCAGAGCCCGTAGGAGAAGAAATCGACGAAGAAGGGGTACAAATTTGGGTCGGCCTCGCTGCAGTCGGCGGGGATGATGCGTGTCAGGGTACCCCGTCGTCTTCGCCGCCCACAGAGGCTTGAAGAAGTCACTGAGGTGAACACATTGACCGACGACGGGGAGAAGTAGGCGAACTGCGCTCACTGCAGTGCTACCTCGTTCTCTGGCGCCTCTTTCTCCACGACATCCTTGTCCGCCCCTTTTCCCTTGCCCCCGCCAGTCTTGGATGCCATGGTGACTGGGCGAAGGCAGAGGATCGAGAGCAATGGGGGCACGGTAGTAACAAGCAGAGGCGAGCTCGGGGAGGAAGAAGGTGGGGACAGCAGTGCCGAGATTGGGAAAAACGCAGAGGGTAAATGAGCAGCGCGCCCGCGGTTATTCCATTTTATGGGGAAGGCGCGGGCTGCCTCTTTACCATTTACTGCAACGTGATGCCTGCATGCAGCACGTGCCCCACGCATGCCCCCCATGTCATGCATGACCCTCCATGTCGCGCATTCAACGCAAGTCATGGGGGAAGCGCAGCGGACGAAGGAATTACCACGGTAAGAATCGGCCCCGCCTGACCACGCACCCTTCTGGGCCTAGCCGAACAAAGTGTCGTGCTTATGTGTGGCCCAGGCCCGGGGGCTCCTATCGGTGAACAAAAGTAGGGGTTCTACTTTGTACCCCTTTACCTGTGCATGGGTAGTCAAAGACATGTCCACGACCACACTTAGCAGGGCAGGTGAGGGAAGCCGAAGCCACGAGACAATCAAGGCAACGCCAAAGTAGAGACACGAAGAGCAAGAGGGGGAGGTGGACTCGCCTTATAATACCCTTTCCGGGGCGGCCTCCACGGCCCCGACAAGGACCTTGCTGGGTCAACTTGCCCAACACCAGCGGAGCATGCCACCCTTAAGCCCGAGGTTTCCAACATCATCAACAACATTTGAACCAAGGCTCGGGAGGCACCTCCATGGTGGCATGCATATCTTTGTGAAGATCATTAACACACAAAATCAGATGAGGACCAGAAGACTAGACCTCCGGCAACATCCTTGCCGGGGACGACCGCGGTGCCACGGCAAGACCCTTGCCGGGGCCCTGGCAAGGCCCTTGCCGAGGATGTCAGTGGGGCCGCGGCCAGGCCCGCGCCCGCTATGACTCCACCGCCATTCATATGCAGCTCCCATCCCAGCCAGCCGGGCAGGCACCTGCATGGCGACATGCGGTCCCGAAGCCAACTCAGCAACCACCTGCATGGTGGCATGCCGATCTTCGTGAAGACGCCACCACCGCGCCAGCTTATCAGCCTGCCAGCCTAGATGGCGCCGCCCACCTTGCTGGCTTGGGCGCGTGTCGAAGCAAGGCGAGGCGGCAATAAAGCGAGGGGACACCTCACGGGTGCATTTAATGTGTCTTGTCGCGTAATAGCAAGCAATAAGCTTGTGCGCTGTACCCTTTCCACCTCCTGTGTGTCCCTATAGCGCCTCCTTCGACTACAAAAGGAAGCCCGAGGCATACTGGAGGGGGATTCGGCTCTTTGAGCAAGTCAGGCTTGATAGCTAGCTCAAGAACATTCAAATACACACCAAGCAGGAGGCGCATGGGACCTGGGATGAGTTTGATAATTCAAATTTTGGTGGAAATTTCCCCCACGTACATCATTGCATAATTTAACAAAAGAGCGTACAAATTTGGGCACATTTGGGCACACAAAAGAGCGTAAAACACACATACCAGATGTACTGAATCGAGCAATTTTAGTAATTAAATAGAGACAATTCACCTAAACATTGCTCTAACAAAAGACTAGCATTAAAACAAAGCCTAAGTACGAATAATTTTAAAAAATCCGTCACGGCGCCGGCCTATGCATGCTGGTTTGAGATGAGACGTCAATGACTTGTCCTGGCGACATGCCGCCATTCGACCACGGACTCATCCTTGTCTTGATACTCGGCTTCGCCCTCAAGGTTGTAGTACTCGTAGTAGTGGTTGTGCCAGAGCACGCGTTGGTACTCCACCGTCGATTCCTCGATGGACATACTCTTCTCTACCTCGACCTGGGCCACACACAACTCCTCCTCCCGGCGCTCCTCGATCTCCGCTGCCTCCTACATCTCCAGCACCCGCTGGATGACCTCATGAGGAAGCATGTGCTCCATGACCACCGCCGCCTTTTTGGACGTGATTTGCATGCTGGATTCTGAGGTGGCCTAGAATATCTTAGCGTGGATGGCCTCGACCCGGGCCAGAGCGACATCGGCGGCACGGACGGCAGCTCGAGCGTTCTCGATGTTGGCAGCCGCCGTCGCAGCACCAGTTGCAGCCGTCTTGGCTATTGCACCTGCCCCATCGGCTGCCGTAGACGCCCTCTCGGTGGAAGCGGCCACGCTCAATGTGGATGCGGCGGCACTCTCGTGGTAGGCGGCTGCGCTCTCGGCACAGGCGGTGGTGCTCGGGGGGACACGACCATCGTACGAGCCTTCACGAAGCATTTCCACGATGTCATCTTTGCAAGAAGGGGGTGCAGGAATGGGGATCGGGATTTGTGGATTCGGGGGTTGCCATCACTAGAGCAGACGAGCCGGCGAAGCTTAAGGAGGAAGACTTAAATAGAACCAAAAATTTTCATCACAAACGATTCCTACAAAACAATTATGTGTGATGTTGTAGATATTTTTTATTAGCTGTGAACGATGAATTTGGAGTAAAGTGGCAACGGAAGGTGTTTTAAATGTAGGAGAAAATTTGTAGTACTAATACAACTGTCATGTCAAATTTTGGAAAATTTCAGGAGCCATTTGACCTTTTAAGACATTTAAGTGATTTTCAGCCATTTAATGACCATAATTGAAATTTGAACTACATGTACATCTAGCAGCTAACCAGAACAGATTGAAAAGTCATATTTTTCTATGTGTAATGTGCACTGATACAAACTTTCATGTGAAAATTTGGAAAATTGCAGGGGTCATTTGAACTTTTGAAGACATTTAAGTGATTTTCTAGCCATTTAATGGTCGTCATTCAAATTTGAACTAGATGTACATGCAATGACTAACCATAATGGTTTGAAAAATCATATTTGTGTACTTGTGTGGGAGTTAATTCCACGTGCAGTAAATTAGAAGGAATTTTTAAACATATTGGTCTCACGGGATGGACACATGCATGGAGTGCGATGGCATTTTAATTCCAAACAATTAAAAATGATAAGGAAAACATGAAACCTTGCTCATGTAATGTCATGCCACCAAGATGACGTGGTACAAAAATTGACATGTTTGGCGAAAGTTTGGACACACCCCTCACAAACCGGAGCAACTCACTAGAAGGCACGTGGTTCCGAGAGGGAATAATGCATGTTTCATGACGAATGCCAGATAGCTTCCTCTTACGGCCTTCAAAATTTTTCTACATGTAATGTGCACTGATACAAACCGTCATGAGAAAATTTGGAAAATTTCAAGGGTCATTTGACCTTTTGCAGACATTTAATTGATTTCCTAGCCATTTAATGACCGTAATTCAAATTTGAACTAGATGTACATGCAACGCCTAACCATAACAGTTTGAAAAATCATATTTGTATACTTGTGTGTGAGTTAATTCCATGTGCAGTAAATTAGAAGAAACTTTCAAACATATTGGTCTCACGGCATGGACACATGCATGGAGTGCCATGGCATTTTAATTCCAAAAAATTAAATAATGATCAGAAAAAAACGAAACCTTGCTTGATGTAATGTCATGCCACCAAGATGATGTGGTACAAAAATTGGCCTGCTTGACAAAAGTTTTGACACACACCCCTCACAAACCGGAGCAACTCACTAGAAGGCTTGTGGTTCCGAGAGGGAACAATGCATGTTTGATGACGAACGACAGATAGCTTCCTCTTACGGCCTTCAAAATTTTTCTACGTGTAATGTGCACTGATACAAACTGTCATGTGAAAATTTGGAAAATTTGAGGGGTCATTTGACCTTTTGAAGACATTTAAGTTATTTCCTAGCCATTTAATGACCGTAATACTTGTGTGCGAGTTAATTCCATGTGCAGTAAATTAGAAGGAATTTTCAAGCATATTGGTCTCACGGCATGGACACATGTACATGCATGGAGTGCCATGGCATTTTTATTTCAAAAAAAATTAAAAAATGATCAGAAAACCATGTAACCTTGCTTGATGTAATGTCATGACACCAAGATGATGTGGTACAAAAATTGGCTTGCTTGACGAAAGTATGGACACACACCCCTCACAAACCGGAGCAAACTCATTAGAAGGCTCGTGGTTCCGAGAGGGAACAATGCATGTTTGATGATGAACGAAAGATAGCTTCTTCTTATGGCCTTCAAAAATTTTCTACGTGTAATGTGCACTGAGACAAACTGTCATCTGAAAATCTAGAAAATTTCAGGGGTCATTTGATCTTTTGAAGACATTTAAGTGATTTTCTAGCAATTTAATGACCCGTAACACCCCGGATGTAACTTTCCACAATTGTAACTCCAACTCTTGCCATTTCCGGCTATATGTTGTGATATTTCCTTCGTGGTTGGGTTTTTGTATTTTGTTTTGCATTTTGTTCATGTCATGCATGTCATCTCATAGCATCATGCGCATTGCATCTGCATGTTTTCATAAAGCTTGCATCCGTTCGTAGTTGTCGCGTTCCCCCCTTGCCTTCATTGACCGATTCAAGTCCAGCAGGGTTTTCGATTCCCTCTTGTCTGACTGTTTGACCCTCTCTACACTTTACTTAGAACCATCACGCGTGTCCGAAAGTTGTCCCGAACCCGACCCCTTTGTCGTCCAGATCATCCCCAAACATTTATATAGCAACTCCGTTTTCTTATTTGGACTCCCTACCTATTTATTCTCGACCGCCCGATTACGATCAGACGGACCGAGTTATCCCCTAACATGATCCCTCCTACTATATAAGCAGCCTAACCATAGATTTTAGGCAAGCTGTCCCAACTGTCTCATCGCTGCCGCTGCAATCTTTTTCCAAATTGTCTTCCCAAATCCCCAAACCAGAAACTCACCTCGATCTCCACCTACACCCCCATCCTTCCCTGCATCGAGCCAGGAGCTCGTCCTCGACCCCGAGCCACTTCTCTCGTCGGCAATCGAAGCCACCGACCAGGACACCGTCGTCCTCCAGCAGCAACCAAGAGCTCAAGCTCCCTCCTCTCTGTCCATGGCACCCTCGCCCCGAGCACGCAGGACCGTGCCCTTCCTCCCTGCTCTTCCTTCCCTCCTCATGATCCTCCTCCCAGACTGTGCCTCCCCCGTCCCGTTGTTCCTTGCAGGGAACCGTGGCTGCCGCCTGGAGCAGCAGCAGCGCCCAAGCGCTCCTCCACCTCACGACCCGCTGTCAGTGACCACCAGTTGGCCAGGCCGGCCTCCCCTCCTACCATTCTTGAGTGCGCCCAAGTCCTCCATGCCATGGATGTCGTCCGCTGCCTCCAGCTCGAAGCTCCAGCACACCCAAGCCTCGGGGGCGACCGGATCCGGCCCGGATCGACCTCCCCAAGTCCTCTCCACCGGTGCTCCCTTCGCCGTCGGGCACCACCAGCAGGTCGCCGTCTCCTCGCGCCGCCTTCTCCCTTTTCTCTGGTTCTCCTCCTCTAACCATCTCTCTCTACTGCTCTTGAACCAGTGCCGGCCGCCTTCTTCGTTGGCTCTGCCGCTGGCCTGCGCTGAGGTCCAGCCGGATCTGTACGCCGGTGCCTCGTCCCGGACCTCCTGCGATGCCTACTGACGTCGCCTTCCTCCAGCGCCGCTGGCCTAACCTACTGCTGCCGCTGCTTCGCCCGTGGTCAAGCGAGACGACCACAAATGCAGCCGTGTTGACCACCCGCTGGTCCAGCGCCTCGCCTCGTGCCTCATTGCGCCTCCTCAGCCGGCCTGCTTCGGCCTGTCTCCTCCATACGGGCCAAGGCCCATGGTGAGCCTCCAGCGCACCTGCTCTTGTTGGCCCAAGCAGATTTGGTCCATGTCATGTTTTTTTCCGTTCTGCGATTTTGTCCAACTATCCAGAGAGTGCAGTTTTACAGGAAAACCCCTAGTGTTCATGCATATAATAACTAATTAATCATGCATCATATGTAAATAATTTATATATGAAAAATGCTTAGTCTTTCATCTAGTTTCATAATCTGCTACTTTCATCTATGTTTGAAATGTTTAAAATCATGTTTGATTAATTTTTTTCAAATGACATGTTAAAATGATTTATTTCATAACTAAATAACTGTAGCTCCGAATTAAATAATCTATATATGTAAATTGTCTGAAAAAATGCATAGATTAACTTGGTGCACTTTGTTTTACTGTTTAACTACATTAAAATATGGTTTAGGGCAGAACAGTAGCAAATTCAAAAAATATGCACATGTGGATTTTCTGGAATTGTTGTTTGTTGTTCCGGGCTCATTTAAACTTGCCTAAATAGTTAGTTTACTTATGTTTCAACTCTTGCTATGTTTAACAACATTTAATATTGTTGTGTACCTAAACGAGAGCGAACTAAATAACTCGAATGTGGTGTTTCGTCAATATGCAACTCGTTGCATATTGAGCTCCACTTAACTTGTAGTATTGTTTGTTGCACTTTACCATGCCATGCCTCTTTAAACCGGACATGCATCATACTTGATTTTTGCATCATGCCATGCTTATGCGATGGTTGTTTACCATGTTGTTTGCTTCTTTCTGGTAGCGCTTCTCCTTGATAGTTCCGGTTGCATTTGTGAGGATTCGTTCGACTATGTTGGCTCGTCTACTTCATGGACTCGTTCTCCTTCCTATCGGGATTTCAGGCAAGATGACCATTACCCTCGATATCACTTCTATCTTTGCTTGCTAGTTGTTCGTTCTATCGCTATGTCGCGCTTCCTACCACTTGTTTATCATGCCTCCCATATTGCCATGGCAAGCCTATAACCCACCTTCCTAGCAAACCGTTATTTGGCTATGTTATTGCTTTTTTGCTCAGCCCCCTTTTATAGCGTTGTTAGTTGCAGGTGAAGTTGAAGATTGCTCCATGTTGGAACATGAACATGTTGGGATACCACAATATGTCTTACTTTTAATTAGTGCATCTATATACTTGGTAAAGGGTGGAAGGCTCGTCCTTATAACTGTATTTTGTTCCACTCTTGCCACCCTAGTTTCCGTCATACCGGTGTTATGTTCCTTGATTTTGTGTTCCTTATGCGGTTGGGGTTATGGGACCCCCTTGACAGTTCGCCTTGAATAAAACTCCTCCAGCAAGGCCAAACCATGGTTTTAACATTTGCCTACCTACCACCTATGCCTTTCCCTTGGGTTCTGCAGACTCAAGGGTCATCTTTATTTTAAACCCCCCGGGCCAGTGCTCCTATGAGTGTTGGTCCAAACCGAGGAACCTGTGGGGCCACCTCGGGGAAACTTGAGGTTTGGTTTTACTCATAGCTTGACCTATCTGGTGTGACCTGAGAACGAGATATGTGCAGCTCCTATCAGGATTTGTAGGCACATTCGGGCGGACTTGTTGGTCTTGTTTAACATTGTCGAAATATCTTGTAACCGGGATGAAAAGATCGATATAGCTGACTAGAGGGGGGGCGGGTGAATAGGCAACTAACACCTTTTAATTTTTTCTTTACCAAATTAAACTTTGCAACAAAGTAGGTTGTCTAGATATGCAACTAGGTGAGCAACCTATATGATGCAGCAACAACTAGCACACAAGCAAGCAAGGGATACGACACAAATAAGCTTGCACAAGTAAAGGCACGAGGTAACCAAGAGTGGAGCCGGTGGAAAAGAGGATGTGTTACCGAAGTTCCTTCCTTTTGAGGCGAAGTACGTCTCCGTTAGAGCGGTGTGGAGGCGCAATGCTCCCCAATAAGCCACTAGGGCCACCGTAATCTCCTCACGCCCTCACACAATGCGAGATGTCGTGATTCCACTATTGGTGCCCTTGAAGGCGGCGACCGAACCTTTACAAACAAGGTTGGGGCAATCTCCACAACATAATTGGAGGCTCTCGACACCACGAAGCTTCACCACAATGGACTATGGCTCCGCGGTGACCTCAACTGTCTAGGGTTCTCAAACACACAAGATTAACAAGATCCGGTAGGGATTAGTGGGGGGAATCAAATTTCTCTTGGTGGAAGTGTAGATCTGGGCCTTCTCAACCACTCCCGAGCAAATCAACAAGTTTGATTGGCTAGGGAGAAGATCGGGCGAAATGGAGCTTGGAGCAACAATGGAGCTTTTTGGGGGAAGAGGTAAGTCAACTTTGGGGAAGAAGACCCCTTTATATAGTGGGGGAAACAATCCAACCATTACCCCGCCCCACCCAAGCACCCCCGCAGAGAGCGGTACTACCGCTTGGGTGGGCGGTACTACTGCTGAGCCAGCGGTACTACCGCGCCACCTAGCGGTACTGCTACGCACAAGAGGGGAGCTGGGTCCTGGACCCAGAGCGGTACTACCGCGGGGGTAAGGGCAGTACTACCGCTCGGGAGCGGTACTACCGCCACTACTGCCACGACTAGTGCCACAGAACCCGACACGAGAAAACGAGGGCTCGAGTCGAGGCGGTAATGGCCCGGAGCCTCAGCGGTACTACGGCAGAATACAGTAAGCGGTACTACCGCTGAGGAGCAGTACTACCGCTTGCTGTCTTCAGCGGTACTACCGCTGTGGCCCGCGGTACTACCGCTGGGGCCAGACAGAGAAAGCGGGAAGGAACAGCGGGTGCAATAAGAATGTGTACGTGTTTATTCCACCCTAGCCATACCAAAGTGTATCCCCTCTTGATAGTACGGTGACTCCTACGCAACTAGTCCACCAACAGGGAAACGAAGGAGCTGCACCGTCTTGAATAAAGCACCGAGGGGAGGGAATCGTCTCGTGCCAAAGGATGAATCTCTGAAAATATCAAGGCACACGATTAGTCCACAAAAGCATTGTCACAAATCACCAAAACACCTTGGGGATAAATATGCCCTTACAATCTCCCCCTTTTTGTTGGATTGATGACAATATGGAATTTGCACAAACAGGAAGAGACATAGGATATGCGCAAACCCCACAACTCACAAATGTAGATGGGCTCCCCCTAGATGTGTGCTATCTAGATAGGTGCTTTGGACTGCACAGCACACATACTAGGATCAACGCCCCCCTACATTTTGGAGACCAACAACCCAAGCAAGATATATGAGAGCAAAGTATATATAACAAGATAAGCATGCATCTCATAAGATAGACATAGAAAATGATAATAAGGATAAGGTAGAATATGTCTCACACCATATGTCTGGAACTTATGTCTCACTGGCACAAAACCAAGCAAAGCAAACGGCGAGAAAACACACCACAAAGAAAACACACTTGCAAAGCAGACAACGACACAAATCCCTAAACTCGCTCCCCTTTGGCATGGAGACACCAAAAAGAGAGGGAGTGTTGCTACGGCTCCAGGTGATAGTACGCGAGGGTCTCGAACATCATACCCCAGCGGGATCGTCTGCACTGCCGTCGTTGATCGGGAACTGCTCAGCATCAGAATCTGTCCATGGGCAGTGCTGCTGAATCCACTCCTCCTCCTCAGTAAGCTGGTCCTCAGATCCACTGAAAACAGTGGCACCCAACTGACGCATGAGCTCCTTGTGACGACCCTGGCTTTCTTCTCAGCCACATGAGTCAAGTACTGACCGTGAGCCTCCATGCAGAACAACTTCTTCACCTTGAGCTTGAGCTTCTGTGCCCAAGAGGGCTCTACCCCAGAAGGCTCATAGTCATCATCATCATCAGCATCAGCCTCCTCTTCGGTCTCCATGGCGGCAGCAGAAGATGTAGCCCCAGATCTAGGGACCTGGGTGCCCCAGTTATCCTTCTTCCTCAGACGCTTGATCTCATTAGACACCAACTCTCCAGTCTCTAGCATAACCTTCGGATAGACCTTATCCCAGGCCTTCTCAATGAGCAGCATGATGAAAGGACCACAGATCGGGCACTTGTGCTCAGAGATAGCAGATAAGAGCTCAGACCACATAACATGAGAAATGTCCAAGGACTCGCGAGTGTTAGCCTCCTTCTCATGTTGGCAGAAGAGAAGCATGGCCACAAGAAACGAGTGAACCATATCCTGATTCCCGATACGAGGGAAGAGAGTCTCCCGGAAGACACTGTGAAGAATGTCCAAAAAGGCAGGCAGCTCATATGTTACCTTCTTAGTGTCAGGGTTGATCTTCTGAGTGCAGTATGCCAGAGAGCTTGCTTGTGAGTGGAGGTTGTCTTACTGTGGGGGTGAAAGATGACAGGAGTCTCAAGCCCGTGATCTTCCACTCCGAGTAACTCCATGAATGCCTTCCACTTGACAGAAAGTAACTTGCCATTGGTCATCGAAGTCAGAGTCCTGTCCTCATCATTCCCTAGATGGACCATGGCATAGAATTGGGCCACAATATCAGCATCATAGTCTTTGTTGAACTGCATTATTTTGAGAATGTTCAGCTGAGTGCACATCTGAAGAGCTTCACCAAAGTACTCAGGATCCTTCTCCATATAGTCCGTGTCAATGGAGCGCACATCCACATAGAGATTCTTCTTGGCCTTGAGCACATCAAAGAAAATGGCAAACTGAAAGCGGTTCTAGAACGGACGGTTGACCAAAGTGGGTTATTGGTCTTCCACATAGGGGTTGCGGTGACGCCTTGCCCAGAACTCCTTGGCATTAATTTGAGGCACAGTTTTGCCCTTTGGCTTTGGCTTGACGGCAGATTTCTTCGGGGGCTGAGGTGGAGGAGGAGCATTAGAGGAACCTCCTGCTGACTCGGGTGTGTGGTAGCACTTCGACATGGCACGACCAGGGTTGACGCGGCGAGCTTGATGCTCAGGATGATCATCACCTGGAACCAAACACAAGAGCATGCAAAACAACTAGAAACAACGAGCATAAGCCACCAAACTCAACAAAAGGATCACAGAATGGTAGGAGCATGATGGAACTTGGTAGGCAGCGGTAGTACCGCGACCTGGAGGCGGCAGTACTACTCCAAGCCGTAGTACCGCTCCAGTGAGAGCGGTAGTACCACTCGAGGCGGGGAAACAGCAGTTTCCTACTGCCACGGTCAGATCCGGCACTACCGTCCTGCCAAATTCAAAAATACTCCTACCAAGCACTAATCCAAAACGTCTAGTTGCCTTCTCCATCCTACTCAAGCCTAGATTTAGCCAAAAATCTAGAGATGCAATCACTATTGCCCCTAAGATGCTAGATTTGAAATCTAGACAAGAAGAGAGAGGGAATGGGGACAATACCGGCATTCATGGCAAGAGGACGAGGTGGGGATCGACTCCACCAAACGGAATGGAGAGGGACGCCCCGGAGAAGAAGATCCGTCGGAGCCCTCCCGCGGCGAACAGTTGCTGGAGAGACAAAGAGGAGCAAGAGGGCGAAGCGAATGGGTACGGGGGAGAAGAAACCTCCCCCTGCCCCAATATAACCCCCTGACCCTGCCCCGCAGCGGTAGTACCATGCTGATGGGCGGTAGTACCACTTATAAGCAGTAGTATCGCGCACCATCAGCGGTAGTACCGCCCAGCAACCCAAGGCCACTAGACATCACGACTAAGCTCAAAAAGAAACGGAAAACCAAAGGCAAGAAGCGGAGGAAAGACTAACTCGACAGCGAACACACTAGCAAGGGCCAAGACACACCTCTTCAAGAGAGGGCGGTGGCCGAGGCCACCTATGTTTGAGTCAAGAGGTATGGCGCCGCGAAGATTTTAACCTTGGGCCGATGACCAAAACTTGTCCTTGAAGCACAAAAACCATCGAAGATGGTTAAGAAGAAAGACTTAATCAATTTATGCATAATGGGGGGAGGAAGAGTTCATTGAGAGAACAACACTCCCCCTATGTCCATGCCTACACCTAAACTAGACAACATGTTGAATGAGGTGGGGTGTGCAAGGGCTCAAGTCACATTGCTCGAATCAAGTATATTTAGCTCATGCCTTAACTCACGAAATCTTGCTTCGTCTAAGGGCTTCGTGAAAATATCTGCAACGTTATCATTAGTGTTGACATACTTGAGCTCGATCTCCCCTCGCCTAGTGTGATCCCGGATGAAGTGATACCGAATCTCAATATGCTTCATCTTGAAATGTTGCACCGGGTTGAGAGAAATCTTTATGGCACTTGCATTATCACACCAAAGAGGCACTTTGTCACAAATGACACCTATTCCTTTAAAGTTTGCCTCATCCATAAGAGTTGTGCACAACAACTACTGGCCGCCACATATTCCGCTTCGGTGGACCAGAGAGACACACAACTTTGCTTCTTGGAAGACCAACTCTACAAAGAGCAACCAAGAAATTGGCACCCTCCGGAAGTGGACTTCCTATCCACTTTGTCTCCCGCCCAATCGGAATCCGTATATCCTTCAAGCTTGAAGTTTGCTCCTCTTGGGTACCATAAGCCAAAGTTTGGGGTATGAGCCAAATATCGAAAGATTCGCTTGACCGCCACAAAGTGGCTTTTCTTTGGTGCGCCCTGAAAACATGCACATATTCCCACATTCAACATGATATCCGGTCTAGATGCACAAAGGTAAAGCAAGGACCCAATCATGGAGCGATATACCTTTTGATCGACCGCTTTACCATTGGGATCAATGTCAAGTTGGCACTTTGTAGGAATTGGAGTAGGAGCCGGCTTGACATCACTTAGCTTTAATCTTCTTAGCATATCTTGAGTGTATTTGGCTTAGTTGATGAAGGTACCTTCTCTTCTTTGTTTGATATCAAAACCAAGGAAGAACTTCAACTCTACCATCGAAGACATCTTGAACTTAGAGGTCATGAGAGTGGCAAATTCCTCATTGAAAGCTTTGTTAGGGGATTCAAAGATAATATCATCAACATACAGTTGGCATACAATCAACTCCCCTTTGACCTTCTTAGTAAAAAGAGTGGGATCGATTTGCCCAACCTCAAATCCACGATCTTGTAAAAACTTGGTAAGGTGGTCATACGACGCATGCGGGGCTTGTTTAAGGCCATATAGTGCCTTATCAAGTTGATACCCATGATCCGGGATGTAGGGATCCTCGAACCCGGGGGGTTGCTTGACATAAACCAACTCATTAATAGGACCATTAAGAAAATCACTTTTCACATCCATTTGTTGTAACTTAAAGTTGTGATGGGAATCATAAGCAATCAACAAACTAATGGATTCAAGGCGAGCAATGGGAGCAAAGGTTTCACCATAGTCGATACCCTCGACTTGGGAGTAGCCTTGTGCTACCAATCTTGCCTTGTTGCAAATGATGTTCCCATGAGCATCTTGCTTGTTCTTGAAAATCCACTTGGTTCCAATGACGTTATGGTTCCCCGACGGCCGTGGCACCAATCTCCACACCTTGTTGTACTCGAAGTTGTTGAGTTCTTCATGCATGGCATTGAGCCAATCTGAATCTTCGAGCGCCTTATAGACCTTTTGGGGTTCAACACAAGAGACAAACGCGTGATGTTCACAATAGTTTGCTAATTGTCTATGAGTGCTTACCCCCTTTCTTAGGCTTCCAACCACATTCTCCATGAGATGGCCTTTAGTAGTGAGCTTGGAAGCAATCTTCATGGCACGAGGCTCTAATTCCTCCTCGGATGTGGAAGGAGGAGGATCAACTTGATTATATTGGGCGCCGTCTTGAGCTTGTTCAAGATCTTGAGCTTGCTCTTGATCTTGAACTTGCTCAAGGGGGAGAACTATACCTTGGTCATCATTTGGTGGATTTTCACCATCTTGAGGTTGATCTTGCCCTTGGTCTTGTTCATGAGGTTGAGGGCCTTAACTTTGTTCTTCGGAAGCGTGTGGGTCATGGGTTGGTGATGGCTCCACTTGAGTGGAGCATTGTCCTTCTCCTTCGGCCACAAGGGGTTCCTTAGTGGGTAGGATATGACCCACACTCATTCTTCTTATGGCTTGGGGAGGAATTTCATCACCTACATCACAAGTACCACTTTGCTCCACTTGGGAGGCGTTATTCGTCAAACTCCACGTTACACGTCCACTCAATGAGTCCAGTGGACTTGTTGGGGACACGGTAAGCATGAGAGTTTGTAGCATAACCAACAAATATGCCCTCATAAGCTCTAGCCTCAAATTTAGACAAACCAACACCTTTCTTGAGAATGAAACACTTACACCCGAACACCCGGAAGTACTTGAGGTTGGGATTGATACCTGTAAGAATTTCATAAGGAGTCTTGTTCAAGCCTTTGCGAAGATAGAGCCGATTGGATGCATGACATGCAGTGTTGATGGCTTCAGCCCAAAAGTTGTTTGGAGACTTGAACTCCGCCATCATGGTCTTTGCCGCATCCATCAACGTCCGGTTCTTCCTCTCCGCAACACCATTTTGTTGAGGGGTATATGGAGCAGCATATTGATGCTTGATCTCCTCATCACTAAGAAACTCATCCAAGGTGTAGTTCTTGAACTCGGTGCCGTTGTCACTTCTTATTGTCAAGATCTTTGCATCATGTTGACGTTGAGCTTCATTTGCAAAGTTGAAGACAGTTTGTTGAGTCTCACTCTTCCTCTTGAAGAAATATACCCAAGTATATCTTGAGTAATCATCCACAATCACCAAGCAATACTTTCTACCCCCAAGACTATCAAAGGATGGAGGCCCAAAGATGTCCATGTGAAGGAGCTCCAAGGGTCTCTTCGAGTAGATGATAGTTGTGTTGGGGTGAGACTTCTCATGGAGCTTTCCTTCGATACAAGCACTGCAAGCACGATCTTTGGCAAAACTAACATTTGTTAGTCCACGAACATGGTCCCCCTTGAGAAGACTTTGCAAAGATCTCATATTGACGTGGGCTAAACGGCGATGCCAAAGCCAACCACATCAACTTTAGCCATAGGCATGTCGCGGTCTTAGTGGGTCGCTCCGAAAAGTTAATCACATAGAGACCATTCTCGACATGCCCAACAAAGGCTACTTTAAGAGTCTTTCTCCACAAGAGGGCCACGGTATCAATATCAAAGAAAGTGGCAAAGCCCATAAGTGCAAGTTGACGAACGGAAAGTAAATTGTACGCAAGAGACTCAACAAGCATGACTTTCTCGATCATAAGATCATGAGGAATGACAACCTTGCCAAGACCCAATACCTTAGAAGATGAGGCATCACCCCACTCGACATTGGTGGGCATAAATGGGATCTTTTGTACATCCACCATCAAGTCCTTGCTTCCGGTCATATGATTTTTTGCTCCACTATCGAGCAACCATGATCCCCCATCAGAAGCAAACACCTACAAGAGATTAATGCTTGGTTTTAGGTACCCATTTAGTAATGGGTCCTTTGATGTTAGTAACTAGGGTCTTAGGAACCCAAATAGACCATTCAATGTACTCATAAGGAGAACCAACAAATTTAGCATAAACATGCCCATCACTGGCACGGCACAACACATAAGAAGTGTTAAAGTCGCCGGCTTTGTTGGAAGAGATGGCTTTGCCCTTTTTGGCATCACAACTCTTCGCATTGTTCTTCTTCTCTGTAACGCCCCGGATTCGATGCGCCAGGTGTCTGCCAGTTATTCGCCTCCATTTCCATGTCGTTTGCTTGCGTGTTGCATTTTGCCTTGTCATCATGTGCATCTCATTTTGCATACGTGTTCGTCTCATGCATCCGAGCATTTTCCCCGTTGTCCGTTTTGCAATCCGACACTCCTATGTCCTCCGGCGTCCCCCTTTTGTCTCCTGTTGTGAGAGGGTGTTAAACTTTCTCGGAATGGACCGAGTCTTGCTAAGTGGCCTTGGTACACCACCGGTAGACCGCCTGTCAAGTTTCGTGCCATTTCGAGTCCGTTTGATACTCCAACGGTTAACCGTGTAGCCTGAAACCCCTCTCTCTTTGCAGCCCATCCCCTCTTCACCACAGCCCATGAGCCCATCCAAACCCCCTCCATGGTATCGGTCATTCTATCACGATCGTGTGGGCGAAAACCGCTCCCGATTTGGAGTCTCCTAGCTCCCTCTACCTATAAATAAGTGCCCCTCCCCAAAATTTTGTGTAGATGAAACACTAGATCTCCTTCCACCGCGCCACCGGACATGTCCGTCCGCCATCGGACGCGTCCACCGCTGCCGCCACCTCACTCCGGCCAATCAGAGGCCGCCACATCAGCCGCGCCACCGCTCCCCTCCAATCACCTCGCGCCACCTGGCCTCTCCACCTCGCCTCCACAGCTCCCCGCCGCCACGGCCCCTGCAGGCCCACTCGCGGCCCACGCGAGCCCGACTGGGCCCGTGCCGCGACGCTCCCGCCGGTTAGTAGCGCCCGAGGCCTCCCCGTCGTCGAGCATCGCCAGCCCCGCCTCCCGACGTTGTAACTCCGGCCACCGCCCGTCGTTCGCCCCTTGCGCCCCTCCGCCTCGTTGTTCCACCGACGAGCACCGCACCGTGCCGCCGGCAACTTTCTCCACCGCCCAGCGCCCGAAGGCCGCCGCCTCCACGCCCGCACCTCCCGTCGCTCTCCAGCGCCGCCCCGCGAGCTCCGTCGAGCTTCCGCCGTCGGGAATGGATGGATCCAGCCGGGATCCGCCAGATCCGGCGAGCCCCGGCCTCTGCCCCTCGCCGGAGCACCTTCCCCTTCGCCGTTGACCGCCGGTCGCCGCCGCCCCTGGTCCCGCTCGGGGTCGATCCAGGAGGACGACGCCTCCGCCTGTCGCCCCGCGTGGGCCCGATCACGCGCCGGCCCAGCAGCCCACCGCGGCCTCGTCCCCGCGGCCGCCAAGCGCCTCCGCCGCAACCTGGGCCAGGCCCGTGGTGAGATGATCTCTTTTCCCTACCCTGTGCGCTGCTTAGCTAATCGACGCTCACATGTTTTTCCCTGAAAAACGGCTAAGTCCTGTAAATTTGCATATTCTGGTGCTATCTTTGACCCGCTGTAACTTCGTGCTTGCTGCTCCGTTTTGCGTGCATATTATATCAAAATGTTCATATGATTGTGCTATTCATTTTGTTCCATTGTGCCATGTTCATCTGAGATGATCTTGATGCCCTAATCATCGTTGCAAGAGTGCTATATGATGTTAACTGCTGTCTGTTAACAGAACTTGTTGATTTGTCTTTTTCATTGCATTTTGTGTGTGCATATAATGTGCTTGATGTCTACATGAGTTTTGAGCTACATCATGCCATCCTTAAAGTGGTGCAATCCATGTGTTTTTGTGAGTCTTGTAATGAGTGCATCGAGCTTGTTCATTAGGGTACTTGCTGTTACTGTTTTGCTAGGCTGAATCTGCTATATCATGATGCTATGTAAACCTGCTGCAACAAGTCATTCCATGCATAATATGGAGATGTTAACTAAGGATGTTTTGTTATACATGTCATGATCTATCCATCCATGTCCCTGGTTGCATTTATAGCCTGCTGTACCTTGTTGTGATCTTGCTCCAAAGTTGCTAAATAATGTTGTTGTCAGCTTGTTAACATTAAGTTCAGTTTTGCCATAAGCTTTGCTAGTGACACACACACCCTATGAACCTGCTCTTACCATTCTTAGCTTCATAAAAATGTATTATTACTGTTGGTAACCTTGCCATGCCATGTATTGCTCTGTGGTGAGTTGTACAAGCTCACCAACATGGCTACTTATTGTTGTTCCTGCCATGTCTGAATCTGTCATATCATTTGCCATGTTCGCATGGATGCTACCATCTTTTCTGTTGATCTTTGGAATTAGTTCAGTAAGGGAGTTTTGTTCTTTGTCTTTAGTACTAGTATTCCTTGCCTTTGTTTGCCATGTTAAGTTCCTGTAACATGTTGTTTGATAGCTCTAAACATTGCAACCTGATGTTATTTTCTGCTAACTCTGAAACTGTTATTATTTGCAATCTTGCCATGTCCTTTTGAGCATGTTATATTGTTTTCTAGAGTTAGCTCAGTGTTCATGTTTTGTCATGCTTTACCTGTACTTCATGCCTATGCCTTTTGTTCTTATGTTGAGGTGCTGTAGCATATTGTTTTGAGGCTTGCTAGATGCCTAGTTGCTGTTTTGGACAGTTTGTCCTTTAAACTTGTTTCATGTGTATGTGTTGAACCGTTGCTCCGTTTTTAGTGTGCCCTATATGAAACTTGCTTAGAATTGCATGTAGTTTCATATTATCATGTTGCACCCTTCTTTTGGGAGTGTTTGGTTGATGTTTGTATGCATTTTGCATCAATGCCATGTTTAACTTGTTTTGCTCATATCTTCTAGGCCGTAGCTCCGAACTAAATGAACTTTATATGTAACTTGACTAGAATTTCGTGGAGAACATCTTGGTGCATCTTAACTTGCTGTTTAACAACTTGAACATAAGGTTTATTCAGTTCCGGACCAATTTCGAAATTTGCATATGAGGACTTACCGGATTTGTTATATGTATGTTCCGGCCTAATTTAAACTTGCTTTGATGTGTTGTTCTTGTTTGCATCATCTCTTGCCATGAGTAGCCTCATCTAGCCTTTGTCATGCATCATGCTTGGTTGTGCATCTTGTCATGTTTATGTGTTGTGTGTTCACCTTGTTCTTTGTTTCTTTCCGGTTGTGCTCCTTCTCGTTAGTTCCTGTTTCATTGCGATCGTGAGGATTCGTTCGTCTATGCTTGGTTCGTCTTCGTGGCTTCATCTTCTTCATGGACTCGTTCTTCTTCATAGCGGGATTTCAGGCAAGATGACCGTCACCCTGGATCTCACTACTATCATTGCTATGCTAGTTGCTTCGTTCTATCGCTTTGCCATGCTACCTATCTCTTATTGATCAAGCCTCCAAAATTGTCATGTCAGCCCCTAAACTTTTCACCCTTCCTAGCAAACCATTGCCTGGCTATGTTACCGCTTTGCTCAACCCCTTTTATAGCGTTGTTAGTTGCAGGTGAAGTTGAATATTGCTCCACGGTGGACAGGATTATGTTGGGATATCACAATATCTCTTATTTAATTAATGCATCTATATACTTGGTAAAGGGTGGAAGACTCGGCCTTATGCATGGTGTTTTGTTCCACTCTTGCCTCCCTAGTTTCCGTCATACCGGTGTTATCTTCCTTGATTTTGTGTTCCTTACGTGGTTGGGTGATTTATGGGACCCCCTTGACAGTTAGCTTTGAATAAAACTCCTCCAGCAAGGCCCAACCTTGGTTTTACCATTTGCCTCACCACCACCTACACCTTTCCCTTGGGTCGGCCAACCCGAGGGTCATCCTTATTTTAGCGCCCCCGGGCCACTGCTTCTCTAAGTGCTGGTCCAAACCGAGCGATGTCCGGCGCCCCCTGGGCAACTAGGGTCTATGCCAACCCGACGTCTTGCTCATCCGGTGTGACCTGAGAACGAGATATGTGCAGCTCCTATCGGGATTTGTCGGCACATCGTGCGACTTTGCTGGTCTTGTTTTACCATTGTCGAAATGTCTTGTAAACCGGGATTCTAAGACTGATCGGGTCTTCCCGGGAGAAGGAATATCCTTCGTTGATCGTGAGAGCTCATCATGGGCTAAGTTGGGACACCCCTGCAGGGTATAAACTTTCGAAAGCCGTGCCCGTAGTTATGTGGCACATGGGAATTTGTTAAATGTCTGATTGTAGATAACTTGACACCAAATTTGAACTAAAATGCATCAACCGCGTGTGTAGCGTGACGATCTCTTCTCGGCGGAGTCTGAAGTGAACACGGTTTTTGGGTTATGTTTGACGTAAGTAGGAGTTCAGGATCACCTCGTGATCATTGCTAGCTTCACTACCGTTCTGTTTGGTCTCTTCTCGCTCTTATTTGCGTATGTTAGCCACCATATATGCTTAGTCGCTGCTGCAACCTCACCACTTCACTCCTTCCTTTCCCATTAAGCTTTGCTAGTCTTGATACCCATGGTAATGGGATTGCTGAGTCCTCGTGGCTCACAGATTACTACAATAACAGTTGCAGGTACAGGTTATGCGATGATCATGACGCGAGAGCGATGTTTGCTTGTTTTGGAGTTCTTCTTCTGCTTCTTCTTCGATCAGGGGATAGGTTCTAGGTCGGCAGCCTGGGCTAGCAGGGTGGATGTTGTTTGAGTTTCTGTTTGTGTTTCATCTGTAGTCGGATGGTGCTCTTATGTAAGATGATGTTGTATTCATGTGGCATTGTATGCCTTATGTATGTATCCCTATCTATTATGTAATGTTGATGTAATGATATCCACCTTGCAAAAGCGTCTTCAAGAAGCGCTTCTATCCTTGGTGGGACCTTCGATTTCCTTTAGGATAGGGTCGCATCTTAGGGGTGAAAAGTGGGTATCAGAGCCTCGACCGACCATAGGAGCCCACTTGATTGATCGTGTAGTTTGGCCGTTGTTGAGTCTAGAAGAAACTATTTTCGGAGTCTAGTTATATCGGAGAGTAGGAATTCTTTTTACTCCCCAGCCCCCTTCGTCGCTCTGATGAGGAATCTTGATGTAGGTGTTTTGAATTACTTCTCTTCCCCTTCAAATTTTTCTTCAGGTTCACGCAGTTAGTTTTCCGATCGTTGGTTCTCAGCGCTTTCCTTCCGGTGCATTTCTCGTCAAGTTGACTCGAGCCTCTTCATCTTTGCAAGTTCAATCCTCAGTTGTCTTCTTTTCCCACCCACCCACCCTTTTTCTTCTCGGAGACGGAGTCCATAATCGAGTATCCATCCTACTTGTGCGAAGTCTTTGCTTTCTTTCCTCAATGTTTTCAATCGGTGTTTTCTCTTCAAGATATTCGTCGGTTCCCCCTTCCAAGTTGCCTTTGTTTTCCCGCCCTCCCACCCTCTTCTTCGTGGAGCCTGAGTCTCTTTTGAACATCAATTTTCATTTGTACGGAGCCTCTTCAGTCTTCCTTCAATCATTTCAACCGGTGAATTCTAGTCTCGGTGGACATTCTTCATCTCTTTTTTCTTCTCGGGTGGATTCAATTCCAATTGTTGGTAGTGATTATATTCCTTGCCTTGGATCAAGTGTTTTCCTTGATCATTTGCCTCTCGCCATTCAATCATTCCGGAGTTCGGAAGACATCTCAGAAGATTCGTCTGTGTTCCAATTAATTCGAGGGTGTCACCTCATTCAAATATTTCAATTGTTACAGTGTATCATCTAGCTGTTCAACACCCCTTTCGAACGGTGTTTTTCTCTTCAGTGGGACCTAACCCACATGTCTTTTCCCAGGATCTTACCTGACTCTTCTAATTCCCCCGGAGTTATTCTCAATTCTTTTCAAGTGTGACGTAAGAATGTATCCCAGTAGTCAGATGCCTTTCCAAGATCAATTTCAAATCTTCTTCCTGGTGATTCATTCTCTTTCATCAGTCATTTTTGAATTCTTACGGTTGTTCGTTCAAGATTCTTTTTCTTTGACTAGCATATCAATTCATTCGTTCTTTTCAATCCTACCGGTGGTTCATGAAGACCTTCCCAAATTCGGTGCTATATTTCCCCTTAATCTTTGCCCAATGTGAATAAGTGGTTTGCAAATCCATTGCTTGTCATCATTTTAATTTGATGAAGGATAAGCATACAATAAATCTTATTCTTATTTCATCCGAGTGAGTAATCCCTTCCTTCAGAGTTTGTTCATGAGGAATAAATTCTAGTTCCAAGTGTTTTTATCTTTTCTTTTCCGGAGTTCAAATTCCCTCGGCCATTTCGTCGGAACCTCCATCTAAGTCACCGCAAGCTGTAATCTTATTCTTTCATCCTTCATTCTATCTCATCATCCTTTTTGTCACCGGAGTTCCTCATGGTGGTTCTTCATGATTTAATTCATTCTTCAAGAGTTCATCAAGATTTTGTTGGAAGAGCTCAAGTATCTTATTCTTCTTGCTTCCCGAGGTGCTCATTCTTTCAATTCTTCTGGAGGCATTGTGTTGTTCACCTCGTCAAGTGTCATCCCATCTTGTGAAGGTTAGGTCTCTTTTCCTTCCATTTTCAGCAGGAGTGCTGCCTAAATTATTTCATTCTTATTCCCTTTCTATCTTGTTCTAACCGGAGTGATTTCAGAATCTTTCTTGTTTCCATGAGTTTTTGATTCTTGTCATATTCGCCGTTCATATTTTCTACCCGAGTGCTCTTGACTTTGTTTATCTTCTCTCTTGTGTTCTTACTTCACCTCTTCCTCTTTCTCTTCCGTCTCGGTCCTAAGATCTCAGGACGAGATCTCTTGTTAGTGGAGGAGAGTTGTAACGCCCCAGATTCGATGCGCCAGGTGTCTGCCAGTTATTCGCCTTCATTTCCATGTCGTTTTCTTGCGTATTGCATTTTGACTTGTCATCATGTGCATCTCATTTTGCATACGTGTTCGTCTCATGCATCCGAGCATTTTCCCCATTGACCGTTTTGCAATCCGACACTCCTATGTCCTCCACCGTCCCCCTTTTGTCTCCTGTTGTGAACGGGTGTTAGACTTTGTCAGAATGGACCGAGTCTTGCCAAGTGGCCTTGGTACACCACCGGTAGACCGCCTGTCAAGTTTCGTGCCATTTGGAGTCCGTTTGATACTCCAACGGTTAAGCGCGTAGCCCGAAACCCCTCTCACTTTGCAGCCCAGCCCCTCTTCACCACAGCCCATGAGCCCATCCAAACCCCCTCCATGCTCTCGGTCATTCGATCACGATCATGTGGGCGAAAACCGCTCCCTATTTGGAGTCTCCTAGCTCCCTCTATCTATAAATATGTGCCCCTTCCCGAAATTTTGTGCAGATGAAACCCTAGATCTCCTTCCACCGCGCCACCAAACTTGTCCATCCGCCATCATACGCGGCCACTGCCGCTGCCACCTCACTCCGGCCAATCAGAGGCCACCACATCAGCCGCGCCACCGCTCCCCTCCAATACCCTCGCGCCACCTGGCCTCTCCACCTCGCCTCCACAGCGCCCCGTCGTCGCGGCCCCTGCAGGCCCACTCGCGGCCCGCGCGAGCCCGACCGGGCCAGTGCGGCCACGCTCTCGCCGGCGAGTAGCGCCCGAGGCCTCCCCGCCGTCGAGCAACGCCAGCCCCGCCGCCCGACGTTGTAACTCCGGCCGCCGCACGTCGTTCGCCCCGCGCGCCCCTCCGCCTCGTTGTTCCGCCGACGAGCACCGCACCCTGCCGCCTGCGCCTTTCCCTGCCGCCCAGCGCCCGAAAGCCGCCGCCTCCATGCCCGCACCACCCGTCGCTCTCCAGCGCCGCCCCGTGAGCTCCGTCGAGCTTCCACCGCCGGGAATGGATGGATCCGGCCGGGATCCGCCAGATCTGGCCATCCCCGGCCTCCGCCCCTCGCCGGAGCACCTTCCCCTTCGCCGTTGACCGCCGGTCGCCGCCGCCCCTGGTCCTTCTCAGGGTCGATCCAGGAGGACGACGCCTCCGCCTGTCGCCCCGCGTGGGCCCGATCCCGCGCCGGCCCAGCATCCCACCGCGGCCTCGTCCCCGCGGCCCGCCAAGCGACTCCTCTGCAACCTGGGCCAGGCCCGTTGTGAGATGACCTCTTTTCCCCGCCCTGTGCGCCGCTTAGCTAATCGACGCTCACATGTTTTTCCCTGAAAAACGGCTAAGTCCTGTAAATTTGCATATTCTGGTGCTATTTTTGACCCACTGTAACTTCGTGCTCGCTGCTCCGTTTTGCGTGCATATTATATCAAAATGTTCATATAGTTGTGGTCTTCATTTTGTTCCATTGTGACATGTTCATATGAGATCATCTTGATGCCCTAATCATCGTTGCAAGAGTGCTATATGATGTTGACTGCTGTCTGTTAAGAGAACTTGCTGATTTGTCTTTTTCATTGCATTTTGTGTGTGGATGTTATGTGCTTGATGTCTACATGAGTTTTGAGCTACATCATGCCATCCTTACAGTGGTGCAATCCATGTATTTTTGTGAGTCTTGTAGTGAGTGCATCGAGCTTGTTCAGTGGGGTACTTGTTGTTACTGTTTTGCTAGGCTGAATCTGCTATATCATGCTGCTATGTCAACCTGCTGCTACAAGTCAATCCATGCATAATATGTAGATGTTAACTAAGGATATTTTATTATACATGTCATGCTATATACATCCATGCCCCTGGTTGCATTTATAGCCTGCTGTAGCTTGTTGTAATCTTGCTCCAAAGTTGCTAAATAATGTTGCTGTCAGCTTGTTAACATTAAGTTTAGTTTTGCCATGATCTTTGCTAGTGATACATGCACCCTATGAACTTGATCTTGCCATTCTTAGCTTCATAAAAATGTATTATTATTGTTGGTAACCTTGCCATGCCATGTATTGCTCTGTGGTGAGTTGTACAAGCTCACCAACATGCCTACTTATTGTTGTTCCTGCCATGTCTAAATCTGTCATATCATTTTCCATGTTTGCATCGATGCTACCATCTTTTCTGTTGATCTTTGGAATTAGTTCAGTAAGGGAGTTTTGTTCTTTGTCTTTAGTACTAGCATGACATGCCTTTGTTTGCCATTTAAATTCCTGTAACATGTTGTTTGATAGCTCTAAACATTGCAACCTGATGTTATTTTCTGGTAAGTCTGAAACTCCCTCCTTGGACAAAACTTCCTTTTGATTGCTCAAAAGGTCATTTAGGTTCTTCTCACCTTGTATGCATGACACAAGACATTTCTCGAGTTGTTCCTTCAACTTGGCATTCTCCTCCACAAGATGCATATGCTCACAACATGGGTTAGTAGCATTTGCGTTATCAATTAAGACCATATGAGGAAAAGTGGATTTCTCCTTGGTTAACTTCACTTGAAGTTGAGCATGAGACTCCTTGAGGCTAGCATGAGCACCCTTCAAGGCCTTGTGTGCCTTGTCAAGTAAATCAAACTCCTCTTTGAGTCTAGCAAGATCAACCCCATGTTTAGCCTTCTTGGAGATTGCCACACGAGAGACAACAAGAGCATGATCAAGATCTTTCTTTAATTTAGCATGGTCATCATTGTGTGACTCCTCAAGAGTCAAACAATGCCCACGCTCTTCCTCAAGATCACTAGAAAGATCCGATATCTCATCGGCATAGTCACGACTATGCCCTTCCATCTTAGAGATGGTTTCTTCGTGAGCCTCGATCATGTCATTGGCTTCACCAAGTTGTTCCAAGAGAGCAACAAAGTGTTTCTTGGATTTGCCCTTGAGTTTACTCATAAAAGACTCAAATTCATTCATCTCTTCATTAGTCCCCTCACTTTCATCAATGCAATCCGTCAAGGAAGGATTATTAATGATGGTGGTTTTAATGTTGGGGCTTACCTTGTTGGTGGATTTAGCCATGAGGCACTTGGCGGTGATGTTCTCGTTGGGTGAATCCACTACTAGGAAAAGGGCTATAGATAGGATTGATACTAATGGCGCACCATGTAAGTAGTGCGCCGCTACTATATACTAATGGCGCACCAGTTGGTGATGCGCCATTAGTGTGTAAGACACTAATGGCGCACCAGAAACAGGGTGCGCCGCAAGTATTAATTTTTTTTCCATTTTCCATACATACTAATGGCGCATCAGGTAGAAGTGCGCCATTACTAGTTCTAACTAGTAATGGCGCACCAGGCAGACAGTGCGCCATTACTGTATTTTTTTTATTCTTTTTTTTTGCAAAACTACTAATGGCACTCGATCTCGATCCCCCTCCCTCTCGATAGCTATCCCCCTCGCCAGATCCCCCTCGCCGCCGAGCACCCCCACCCTCCCCCTCTCCACCGCCGCCGCCGACCCCCCGCACCCTCCCCTGCTCCACCGCTGCCGCTGACACCGCGCACCCTCCCCCGGCCCGCTCCACCGCCGCCGCCGACACCCGCACCCTCCCCCACTTTTTGAAGATATTTTTAAATAACAAATTTGATGATATTTTCAAATAAGAAATTTGATGATATCTTCAAATAACAAATTTGACGATATTTTCAATTAAAATAAAAAAACAAATTTGATGATATTTTTTTAAAAAAAATTGATGATATTTGATGATATCTTCTGTTCTAGTCCCCGTGAAAATAACAAATTTGACAAAAAAACAAATTATTAGATGCAACAAGAAATAATGAAAAAAAATATTACTAATGGCGCACCGGAGTGGGGTGCGCCATTGCTGTTAAAAAAAGTTACTAAAGGCGCACCACGGGGTGGTGCGCCATTGCTATAGCCGGATACCCCTTCGCCCGATCCCCCCTTCCCTCTCCCTCGCCAGATCCCCCTTCCCTCCCCCGCCGGCCACACCCACTCCGACGACCCCCGGCCCGCTCCAACGACCCCCGCGCCCGCTCCACACCATCTCCGGCTCCCCCGCGCCCGCTTCGACGACCCCCACGGCCAGCCGTTCGAGCTCGACGACTCTGCATCATGTGGATCGAGGTCTTCTTCCACCTCCGGCCACCGCGGCCTCACCGTCGATCCGCGTCACCTCGTCAACCCCGACCCCGCACGAGCTCGCCATCGTCTTCCTCTCGGTGAGCTGCACCGGTTCCCCTCCCCCCTTCGATTTCATCGCCCCCCGTGGCCGTGCTCCCCTCGGCCCCTGGCCGCGCCCTGGCCCCGCCCAGGCGTGCTCACCGCACCGCCACCGCGCCTCCACTATGCTCGGGCCGCGCCCTGCCCCCACCCAGGCGTGCTCACAGCACCGCGACCGCGCCAATTAGTTGTGAGAAGAAATTCGCAAGCTGCTAGGGTTCGTCACCGCGTCCGCGCCAATTGTGAGAAGAAATTAGCAGCTTGCCTTCACCGCGCCAATTGTTTCCTTGGACCATCCAAATTTTAAGAAATGGAAGGGTAGTGCAGTTTCTAAAAATGAAAGCAGCAGATGGTTGCTATATTAGGACCTCTCCCAAGTACAGTAGCCATTAGTCTAGTTCCCTTGCACTTGTAGCCACTGACTAGAATATAAAGCTGTAGAATTTGTTGTATTTTCTACTTAAGATTGGTTAGGAAATTACTGGTGAGCAAGCTGCATGCTAGTGTGCATATTTTTGCAGCTCTGTACTAATTCTGAGAGAATCATGCCGTTTGGAGGTTGAGTAGAGACTACAGAGGATCAATCCAGCTGCTTCTGATTACTGATCAAAATCGAGTGGATCAATCCATTATTTGCTTCTTAAGCTTTGTTCTCGAATCTAGTCGGGCTGGGGCGAGCAAGTTGGAAGCACAAAATGAGCGCCTACCAGTCATAACTATTTTCCCTGAAGAATCAGAATCCTACAACGAGATCAGAATATGTAAATGGTTAGTTAGTTGTGATGAAATTCATATATGCTTCTATCTTTATTGTTAATTTGTTTCAGTACTCCAATGGTTTGCCTAGATGTCCGTGTAAGAAGCAAACTAGTGTGATTTCACTGTTTTCTGACATCTACCTATAAAATGTATATTCTGAACTTATTTCACATATCTCATTCTGCTCTGTAGTAAACTTCGTCTTGAATTGTTCTATGTTGAATGTACAATAGAAAATAAATTTCCTGGCATGATCATGATCCAGAGATTAAAAAAACGCATAGACTATAATTTCCTGGCATGATCCATAGAATAAAAATGTAGAATAATAAATGCCATGATCCATACACTATAATTTTCATGATGCAAAAAGAAATTTGCCATGTTGCAAAAATTTAAAGAAATTTGCCATGTTGCAAAAAGAAAAGAAATTTGCCATGGTGCATATAGTAAAAACAATGCCATGACCATTGTGTCGTGATGATTTTGCAGGTACGCCGAGAGGCCCTTGAGTTTGCCGGAATGTCGATTAACTTCCGTTCCGGCAAATTCGGGTACTCCATATGTCCTATTTTCAACAAAGGTAATGCTGAAATTTTCCATGAATTTTAGCATGACTTTGCTAAAAATAGAACATATGGGGTACTTGCGACTAATGCCTGTTATCATGCACGTTTTATGATCTGTTGTAAGGGTACTAATTGGTCTCTTCTGTTGCTTATCAGAGATGGCGGGAAGCAGCCACCGCCGATCTGCGATACCGCAGTACGAGTTGGGTGCTTTCGAGTTCTTCACTATCATACTTGAGACTTCAGTATCATCCATGACGCAGGTATATAAAACGAGAGATATCCCCTTCACCCATCTCATTATGATATCTATTGTTTGCTACATCACTCATTGTCCCAAACTGCAGAGGCTGCCTGACAGTTTTATGAACATGCTGATGGGTGAAGATCCGCCAAATAATGTGAAGTTGTGACAGGCCGACAGCGGGTTTCGCAGGCAGTGGGATGTGGAGTTGGTGATCAATAAGGGCCACATGTACTTGTCTCGTGGGTGGGAGAAGTTCTACTATGCCTACAACCTGCGGCTGGGGTACTTCCTTCTCTTCAGGTACGACGACGACGCCACCATGCTCATCGTGAAGGTGTTCAACACGACTATGTGTCGCATGCGCTATGCTGTCGATGATGATGCCGGTACGTTCTGCCTCTTCTTATTCCTCTACATTTGGCTTTGTCTCACATCGATTGTTAACGGTCATTGTTGCATTTTGGACAGGTAATGGGAGCAGCAGCAGCGACACTGGCTACAGCCAAAGCAGTAGCGACTATGGCTGTAGTGAAAGCAGCAGCGATTCTGGCTGTAGCTACAGCAGCAGCGATTCTGGCAGCAGCATAGACAACAAGAAGGATGATCCGGACTGGAGTGCGGGAGAAGAGGAACAGAGTGAGGATGAGGAGCTGCAGGATGACGATGGGCATCAAGCCGAGGATGACCTAGCGCTGATGGTGGCTGACCAAGGGAAAGAGATGGTGGTGGCTAACCATGGGCAAGATATGGAGGTGGCTGAGGATGACCTAGCGATGGTCATGCCTGAAGGTGGCCTCGCGATGGTGGTGGTGCCTGCAATGACCACGCACCGGTGGTGGCGCCGGCGATCCCATAGCTGGGCGACATGACCACGCCAATTGTGGTAGAAGACTACATCCCACTACCTCCACTACCTCCACCGCCTCGCCGCTCTTGGCGCATCAGGGAGAGGAAGGACAAGGAGAAGGGCAAGAACAATGCATGAGAACTGAACTTTGTCAGGTATGTCAGATCTCCTATAGGTTAGTTATCCAAAATGATATATATATACTTAGTTACCTATGTTATCTCTAGTATGCTTAGTTTCCTATAGGTTAGCTTCATTTTTACCTAAGTTGGCTCTAATATGCTAACTTAGAGCTTATATGCTTAGTTTCCTATAGGTTAGCTCCAAAATAACTTATGTTAGCACAAAATGATCAAGTTTACATAATAAGCTTATAGTCTTTTTCTTATTCTTCTTCTTTTCCAAAATGACATAGGTTAGCTTCATTTTACCTAAGTTGGCTCTAATATACTAACTTAGAGCTTATATGCTTAGTTTCCTATAGGTTAGCTCCAAAATAACTTATGTTAGCAGAAAATGATCAAGTTTACATAATAAGCTTATAGTCTTTTTCTTATTCTTCTTCTTTTCCAAAATGACATAGGTTAGCTTCATTTTACCTAAGTTGGCTCTAATATACTAACTTAGAGCTTATATGCTTAGTTTCCTATAGGTTAGCTCCAAAATAACTTATGTTAGCACAAAAGGATCAAGTTTACATAATAAGCTTATAGTCTTCTTCTTATTCTTCTTGTTTTCCAAAATTCTTCTTATTCTTCTTCTAGTGTTCTTCTTCCTCTAGTATTCTTCTAGTCTTCTTCTTTTTCTTCTTCTAACTTCTTGTTTATCATTTTGCGGATTTGATTTAATTGAAGGAAGCTTGCGTGGATGGAGGTCTTCTTTTCCATTTGTGTTTTTATTTTGTAGCAATGTGAAACTTTTGTGAATTCATGGATAACGGTGTTGGATGAACAATGTGAAACTTTTGTAATATGTAATGATGGAACTATGTGTTGGCTATGTATGTATATATGATGGAACTTGTGTGTTGGCTATGTATGTATATATGATGGAACTTGTGTGTTGGCTATGTATGTATATATGATGGAACTTGTGTGTTGGCTATGATTGTCATATGGATGCTTGTTGTATATAGATGTGTTGGATATCTCATAGGTGAAATAGTGACCTGAGATTAAGAAAAAAAAATTAAAAAAATTGTTACTAATGGCGCACTACCATGTGATGCGCCATTAGTATAGAAGACACTAGTGGCGCACTGTGGGCAAAACTAATGGCGCACTGCCTGGCGCGCCATTAGTATACCAGATACTAATGGCGCACCAGTGGTGCGCCATTAGTAAAAAATACTAGTGGCGTGCTACTAATGGCGCACTGGTAATGCGCCATTAGTAGGCAAAACCAGTGCGCCATTAGTAGGCTTGTTCCTAGTAGTGATCGAAGAGAGACATCCGGGGAGTTGTGGTAATGGCAACGGATGCCATGACCATTGCTTCATTATCTTCATCATCATCGTCATCCTCACAGTATTCTTCTTGAACCACCAACCCTCGATTAGGAGTCTTCTTGGTGAAGTTGTTCTTGTTGGGGAAGGACTTGGCTTTGTCTTTTCAGATGAGCTGGCCACCATTGTCTTCCCGCTTCTCGTAAGGACAATCCGTAATGAAATGGCTCACATTGCCACAGTTGTAAGAAGTTCTTACTCGTTGCTTGCCCTTGAATCCAGTTGAGTTGTTCTTGTTGAAATTTGTTCTTGAGTTCTTCTTGCTCCAAAATTGCCTTGAAGCAAGAGCCATGTGCTCATGATAATCATATTTTATATCTTCGGGGTTGCTCTCCTCATCTTCCTCTTCTTCTTCTTCTTCCACAATAACCTTGGCCTTCAAAGCAAGGTTGGGCCTCTTTGCCCTTTGAGACCGGAGCACCGCGTTATCGGCGGTCTTGTCCAAGATGCTCATTGCAACGAACTCATCCAACACTTCACTTGAGGTCATGGAGTGGAAGTCCGGTCTTTGACGAATGACGGAGGACATGGCCTTGTTGTAGGGCATCATGGACTTGAGGAACTTGTGTTTGATCCAATTGTTATCCGTGTCCTTGCTCCCATGATCTCGGAGTGAGACCGCGGGTTTGGTTACTCTCCGAAAGAGCTCACGAGGTTCTTCATCTTCCTTCATAGCAAACTCATCGGCTTCATCTTGCACCACTTCATAGTTGGAGCATTGAATGCTTGCGCTTCCCTGATAGAGAGACACAACACAATGCCACGCGTCTTTGGCCATGGCGTAGGGTCGAACATAAGGGAGATCTTTGGGGAGAATTGCATCTTGGATGATGAAGAGAGCATTCTCATTGAATTGATTATCCACGTCTTCTCTAGGGGTGAAGTTGCTTGGGTCATGTGGATAGAAACCTTCTTCATTGATTCTCCAATGATTAGTATTCACATGATTTAAATGACGCTTGAAGCGATACACCCAAGAATCAAAATCCTCATTTTTCACAATCTTAGGAGGAGGACCGGCATGATTTAAATGAGTAGAGGGAATCGGTCCTCCATAAGTTGGAGGTTCCACATGAGCAAAGATTCCCGTGCCATTTCTACCACTAGTAGAAGGGCCCTTTTCACTGTTAGCTTCCCCCTTGTCAGAGGTAGCATCCGTCACCTTGTTAGTGGGATCACCCACTTTCATCGGCGAGGTAGACAGTTTAAGTCCTTCTAGGAATTTAGTAAACATGCTTTCAACCTCGGTCATCATGGAGGTTTTCAATGTGTCCAAAGCCACATTGAATTCCTCACGAGAGACCGTGGTTCCCCCATCGGCCGTAGACGAGATAGGATTCACACTGGAGTGCTCCTCCACATTGTCTGTGGTGTCAACCATACTCTTCGGACGACAAAGTCCTTAATAAAGAGACGAGGCTCTGATACCAATTGAAAGGATCGATATAGTTGACTAGAGGGGGTGAATAGGCAACTAACACCTTTTAATCTTTTCTTTACCAAATTAAACTTTGCAACAAAGTAGGTTGTCTAGATATGCAACTAGGTGAGCAACCTATATGATGCAACAACAACTAGCACACAAGCAAGCAACGGATACGACAGAAATAAGCTTGCACAAGTAAAGGCACGAGGTAACCAAGAGTGGAGCCGGTGGAGACGAGGATGTGTTACTGAAGTTCCTTCCTTTTGAGGGGACGTACGTCTCCGTTAGAGCGGTGTGGAGGCACAATGCTTCCCAAGAAGCCACTAGGGCCACCGTAATCTCCTCACTCCCTCACACAAAGCGAGATGCCGTGATTCCACTATTGGTTCCCTTGAAGGTGGCGACTGAACCTTTACAAACAAGGTTGGGGCAATCTCCAAATTGGAGGCTCCCAACGACACCACAAAGTCACCACAATGGACTATGGCTCCCCGGTGACCTCAACCGTCTAGGGTGCTCAAACACCCAAGAGTAACAAGATCCGCTAGGGAATAGTGGGGGGAATCAAATTTCTCTTGGTGGAAGTGTAGATCTGGGCCTTCTCAACCAATCCCGAGCAAATCAACAAGTTTGATTGGCTAGGATGAGAGATCGGGCGAAAATGGAGCTTGGAGCAACAATGGAGCTTTTTGGGGGAAGAGGTAAGTCAACTTTGGGGAAGAAGACCCCTTTATATAGTGGGGGAAAAAATCCAAGCGTTACCCCCCCCAAGCAGCCCCACAGAGAGTGGTACTACTGCTTGGGTGGGCGGTACTACCGCTGAGCCAGCGGTACTACCGCGCCATCTAGCGGTACTGCCGAGCACAAGAGGGGAGCAGGGTCCTGGACCCAGGGCGGTACTACCCCGGCGGTAAGGGCGGTACTACCGCTCGGGAGAGGTACTACCCTCACTACTACTGCGACTAGTGCCGCAGAACCTGACACGAGAAAACGAGGGCTCGAGTCGAGGCGGTAGTGTCCCGGAGCCTCAGCGGTAGTACGACAGAACCCAGTAAGCGGTAGTACCACTGAGGAGCGGTACTTCCGCTTGCTGTCTTCGGTGGTACTACCGTTTTGGCCCGTGGTACTACCGCTAGGGCCAGACAGAGAGAGCAGAGACGGGAATGAGAGCTCCTTTGAAGCAGGAAGGAATAGCGGGGGCAATAAGAATGTGTACGTGTTGATTCCACCCTAGCCATACCAAAGCGGATCCCCTCTTGATAGTACGGTGACTCCTACACAACTAGTCCACCAATAGGGAAACGAAGGAGCTGCACCGTCTTGAATAAAGCACCAAGGGGAGGGAATCGTCTCGTGCCAAAGGATGAATCTCTGAAAATCTCAACGCACACGATTAGTCTGCAAAAGCATTGTCACCAATCACCAAAATACCTTGGGGATAAATATGCCCTTACACGGGATTCCGAGTCTAATCGGGTGATTCCGGGACAAGGAATATCCTTCGTTGACCGTGAGAGCTTGTGATGGGCTAAGTTGGGACACCCCTGCAGGGTATAAACTTTCAAGAGCCATGCCTGGGGTTATGTGGCAGATGGGAATTGGTTCTAGAGAATTTGACACTTCACTTAATTAAAATGCATCAGCCGTGTGTGTAGCCGTGATGGTCTCTTTTTGGCGGAGTCTGGGAACTGAACACGGTTTGGGTTATGTTTGAACATAAGTAGTTTCAGGATCACTTCATGATCACTTCTAGCTTCACGACCGTTGCGTAGATTCTCATCTTACTCTTATTTGCGTATGTTAGCCACCATATTTGCTTAGCGCTTACTGCAACTCCAGCTGATAACCACAACCTACCCATAAGCTTAAATAGACTTGATCTCTCGGGTTTTGAGATTAGTGAGTCCTTGTGACTCACAGATACTACCAAACACTTGCAGGTGCCGTTGATACCAGTGCAGGCGATGCTACCGAACTCTAGTGTGAGTTCGACGAGGACCTTGGTCGTTACTATGTCTCGTTTCCTGATGGTCAGTAGTGGAGCCTAATTGGGACGATCGGGGATCTAGCATTTGGGGTTATCTTTTTTTTCATTTGGATTTGTCCATAGTCGGACTATGTGTGTACTCTGAATGATGTGTGAATTATTTGTTCATTGTGTGAAGTGGCGACTTTAAGACAACTATTTATCAATCCTTGTTATTGTACATGGGATTGTGTGAAGATTACCCTTCTTGTGACAAAACCACAATGCGGTTATGCCTCTAAGTCGTGCCTCAATACGTGGGAGATATAGCCGCATCGTGGGCGTTACAAGTTGGTAATCAGAGCCATCCCCAACTTAGGACCCCCCTGCTCGATCGAATCACTGACGTTGTTGAGTCTAGAACAAAAATGTTTTGAGTCTTAGGATTATAAATATCGGAGAGTAGGATTCTTTTTACTCCTTAGTCCCTTCGTCGCTCTGGTGAGGCCTCCTAATGTAGATGTTTTGTCATTCCTCTCCTCAATTTTCACTATTTTTTTAGGATCACGCGGGTATCTTGGGATTGTTCTGATATTCTTGTGACGAGACCATTGTTCTTGGTGCCTCATGACATTTATGGGTTGTGGCATTGTCCCAGGGAGTTGATGTAGCGACCAGACCTCAAACAGTCTGGTCTCCGTGCATCAGTGTCTTCCCTGGATCAGTAATGCTGACACGCACAGTACTTGAAGGATTTATAACAGAGTAGCAATCACACACTTATTACATCGAATGTCTCAAAAGAGAACTTATTACAATGAATATGGCTTAAGGCCATCTAATAATGATAACAACGGAAGGCTTGGAAGATAAGTGAGTCCATCAACTCCAACGGCATCACTGAGTATAGAACCATGACCCTAAGGCATCTTACTCATCATCTGAAAAGTCTGCAACAAGAATGTTGCAGCCCGAAACGGGTCAGCACATGGAATATGCTGGCAATGTAACACATAGAGAGTAATGAACATAAATATGCCATACTACATGCATATATGGCTGGTGGAAAGCTCTATGGTTACAGTTTTGCGTAAAGCCAATTTTTTGCTACTATAAAGGAATAAATTTATTTAACTATCATGTCAATCCCAATTAAGCATCATCATTTAAAACACAACAATATTAATTAAAGAACATGATGAGATTCACATGATAATCCAAGTACTAGATATTCAAAACGTCCATAACCGGGGACATGGCTAACCGTTATTAGTTTGTCTGTAGAGGTTTGCGCACTTTTCCCCACAAGACTTGATCTCCTCCGTTGGTTTTCTCGCACTACATGGTGTTTTGAGAAATGGATGACCGAGACATAGTCTTTCAGAAGCGTTTACACCTTACGATGGTTAGACCGTTACACCTACTTTCCCCTACATCCGCTAGTCTACCACTGTAAGAGTTCACACGACTTAATCAACTATGCTAGAGCCCATAGTAGCTTGTGGATGCACATGGAAGTTTCTAGCATGAATAATCTCATGATCCCTTTGAGCCTGGGTGGCGGTCCATAAAAAAACAGGCAATCCTGGAATACACAGGTGCCTCAATCCACCCAGATGTGTATTAAAGTTGCCACCTTAAATAAACCATTAAATAACAATCTCACATCTGTCATGGATTCACTCACCCAATCCACGTCTACTAGCATAGCATGACATTAATAGCAAACGTAGAAGTAACTACCAAGGGTTTGATAATAAAAACAGGTAATAGGTACTACCTCATCTACTTCCCAAAACCCACATATTAATCATATCCTAACCATGCAATTGTTTTGAGGACTGATCTAATGCATAAAAACTGGGTAGTAAAAGGTATGATCAAAGTGTTACTTGGCTTGCTGATGATCCGTGAAACCTAGAGATTCGAAGTAGCAAGCGGCGCACTCCGATACTCTATCGCAAACAAACAAGGAAACAAGCATACAATAAGTACTCATCTAATGCAAAGGTAAAACTCGAATAAGAGAAGTAACCATAAAGTTCAACTTAAGAACTCTGGTTTGCAAAAAGAATCAAATCGAATGAAGCAACGAAAGTCAAACGGCAGAAGAAACAAGCTTCGTTCACTAATCTAGACCTAAGTCAAATTTTACAGAAGCAAAAACTTGTTTGAGTAGGTTAAACGGAAAGAGGGTTTCGAGTCGAAACTCTAGGCGCTTGAATCGCCTGATTCCGATAAACAAGCGAAAAGTTAAACTAAAACAAAAATCGGATCAGAAATCGCGATCTGGAATAATCCCGGAAAATCGGAGAAAAAGAAAAACTGACGGACAGTTTACCGAACGGACGTTCTTTAACTGAAACTAAACGGTGAACTCGTCCGTTAAAAACGAAGGAACGAGCGAACGCTCGCTAAATACAAAAAAAAAACCGATCTAATCTAAAAAAACGAAAACTAGGGTTTTCTAAAAAAACGGATCGGTTTCTTCAGAAAAACCGGGCGGCGGCAGCTACCTCGGCTCGGGCTCCGGCGGTGCTCCGACGGGGTCCGGCGGGGCTGCGGGGCAGCCACAACGCTAGGCGGCGGGGCGCGGCGGCTCCGGCTTGGGGCTCCAGGGGGGGTTGCTATTTAAAGGGGGGTGTGAGGTGGCTTGGGGGAGGGGGCAAGGCGGCGACGGCGGGGACAGAGTCCCAGTCGGACTCAGCAACGGCGGCGTAGCTCCACGCGGGAGATGGCAGCGGCGGGAGGCGGGCCGGCCTGGCTCGGCGGGGCTGCTGCCCAGTCGGGCGCGCGCGCTTTTTTTTAAACAATTCCGCCGAAACTAAGAAAATTACTAGAAAAATAAATAAAAATCTAAAAATTCCAAAACAAATTTTCACCGTCTAAATAAAATATTTAGAACAAGATGAACATTTTCTTGGCCCTAAAATGCAGTTTTGAAAAACGTGCAATTTTTCCTAAATTCAAATAAAATAGCAAAACTCCAAAAAAACCTTATTTGATTTTTTTGTTAAATCCTCAATATTTCTTTATTTTGGGAAAGTCATTTTATTTCCTCTCTCATACTTTTGTAATCGAAATAATTGAAGATATAATAAATAAAATCAAATGATCCTATTTTCAAAATTCGAGAAAACTCAAATGTGAAAATATTGAAATCCCCAACTCTCTCCGAGGGTCCTTAAGTTGCGTAGAATTTCTAGGATCAGGACAAAACAAAAAAAACATGATATGCATTGATGATCTAGTGTATAACATTCCAAATTGAAAACTTTGGATGTTACAAACCTACCCCCCTTAAGATGAATCTCGCCCTCGAGATTCGGGTTGGCTAGAAAATAGGTGAGGGTGGTCCTTCAACAAATCTTCCTCTCGCTCCTAGGTGGCTTCATCCTCGGTGTGGTGGCTCCACTGAACTTTGCAAAACTTGATAACCTTGCTGCGGGTGACTCAGCTGGCATACTCGAGTATCTTGACTGGTTTCTCCTCATAGGTCAAATCACTATCAAACTGAATCGCTTCCAGCGGCACTGTATCTCTCAGCGGTATATCAGCCATCTCCACGTGGCACTTCTTCAACTGGGAAACATGGAAGACATCATGAAATCCTGACAATCCTTCGGGCAATTCCAACTTGTAGGCAACTTCTCCCATACGCTCCAAAACTTTGTATGGTCCTACAAAACGTGGCGCTAACTTTCCCTTAACTCCAAAGGGCTTAACTCCTTGAAGTGGACATACTCGAAGATAAACTCTGTCTCCGACTTCGTAAACTGTCTCCTTGCATTTAGAATTTGCATAGCTCTTCTGCCTGTACTGGGCTACCTTGAGCCTATCGCGAATCAATTTCACCTTTCGTTCCGACTCCTTAATCAAATCCGGTCCGAACAACTGGAGGTCTCCAACTTCATCCCATGACAATGGGGTACTGCACCTCCTTTCTTACCAGGCTTAGAAAGCGGCCATCTTCAAACTGGATTGATAACTGCTGTTGCAAGAGAACTCTGCATATGCCAAATTGTCGTCCCAACTAGATCCATAATTTAGCGCACAAGCTCTCAGCATATCCTCCAAAATCTGAATGACTCTCTTGGTCTGTCCATCTGTCTACGGGTGAAACGCTATACTGAACTCTAGCCTGGTACCCAAAGTTTCATGTAACTGATTCCAGAACTTTGAGATAAACTACGTTCCTCTGTCTGATACAATGCTCCTCGGAACTCCATGCAGACATACGATCCTGGTCATGTATATCTTTGCCAAGTTAGCACTAGTGTAAGTGGTCTTCACTGGTATGAAATGAGCTACCTTCGTCAAACGATCGACTACAACCCAAATCGAGTCGTAGCCTGAATGAGTCATGGGCAATCCCGTGATAAAGTACATGCCTAGCTTATCCCACATCCATTCGAGTATTGGCAATGGCTGTAACAATCCTGCTGGCTTCTGATGCTCTGCCTTTACTATCTGACATATATCACAAACTGCTACATACTCCGCAATATCCTTCTTCATTCCGGTCCACCAGAAAGTATCCTTCAAATCTAAATACATCTTGGTATTTCCTGGGTGAATCGAATATGGTGAATCATGGGCCTCTTGCAGAATCAACTTCCTGATCTCCGGGTCATTAGGCACATAAACACAGTCTTCAAACCATAGGGTATCGTTCTCATCCTCACGAAATCCTTTAGCTTTTCCTTTGCTCATCCTCTCCTTTATGGAGGCAATCTCCTTGTCAGTCTTCTAAGCTTCTCTGATCTTATCCATCAAAGTATACTGAATCTCCAATGCTGCTACATAGCCTCCCAGAACTATCTCTAAACATGGCTCACGAAGGTCCTCGGCTAACTCCTTCGGTAACTCTCCGGTCATGATAGTGTTAACATGGCTCTTACGGCTCAACGCATCGGCTACTAGTTAGCCTTTCCGGGATGATAATGCAATCTCATATCATAATCCTTGATGAGGTCCAACCATCTCCTTTGCCTGAGATTCAACTCCTTCTGTGTGAAGATGTACTTCAAACTCTTGTGATCCGTGTACACCTCACAATGGTTTCCGATGAGAAAATGTCTCCAAGTCTTCAATGCATGCACTACGGCTGCTAACTCCAAATCATGAGTGGCATAATTTAACTCATGAGGATTAAGCTACCGTGAAGCATAAAAAACAACTCCTCCCTCCTGCATAACCACTGCTCCAAGTCCTCGACCTGAAGCGTCGCAATACACCTCGTAAGCGTTGCTCTGGTCTGGCAGAATCAACACTGGTGACGTAACCAAATAGTTCTTCAACTCCTGGAAACTAGCTTCACATTCCTCGGTCCATTTGAACTTGGTATCCTTCTTCAACTACTCCTTCATAGGTTTTGCAATCTTCGAGAAATTCTCTATGAATCTCCAGTAGTATCCTGCCAGTCCAAGAAAACTCCGGATCTCTCCAATTGTTGTTGGTGCTACCCAATTTGTCACAGTGACAACCTTGGTGGGATCTACTTATATTCCTTCTCCGGATATGACATGTCCGAGGAATCCAACTTCTTTCAACCAAAACTCACATTTACGGAACTTGGCGTATAACTGATGTTCTCTGAGTTTCTCAAGTACCAAACGCAGATGCTCCTTATGCTCCTCTTCATTCTTCGATTAGACCAAAATATCGTCAATGAACACCACGACGAACTTATCTAGAAACTCCATAAACACCTTGTTCATCATGTTCATGAAATAGGCAGGTGCATTAGTCAGACCAAATGACATAACGGTATACTCGTACAACCCATACCTAGTGGTAAAAGCCGTTTTAGGTATATCCTGCTCTCTAATCCTCAACTGATGGTACCCCGATCGCAAATCGATCTTGGAAAATACCTTAGCTCGTTGCAACTGGTCAAACAAATCATTGATCATCGGCAACGGGTGCTTGTACTTGATGGTCACTTCATTCAGTCCTCGATAATCAACAACAATCCTTAATGATCCATCCTTCTTGTCGGTGTCAAAACCGGCGGATCTCGGGTAGGGGGTCCCAAACTGTGCATCTAGGCGGATGGTAACAGGAGACAAGGGACATGATGTTTTTACCCAGGTTCGGGCCCTCTCGATGGAGGTAAAACCCTACTCCTGCTTGATTAATATTGATGATATGGGTAGTACAAGAGTGGATCTACCACGAGATCAGAGAGGCTAAACCCTAGAAGCTAGCCTATTGTATGATTGTTGTTCGTCCTACGGACTAAAACTCTCCGGTTTATATAGACACCAGAGAGGTCTAGGGTTACACAGAGTCGGTTACAATGGGAGGAAATCTTCATATCGAATCACCAAGCTTGCCTTCCACGCCAAGGAAAGTCCTATCCGGACACGGGACGAAGTCTTCAATCTTGTATCTTCATAGTCCGGGAGTCCGGCCAAAGGTCATAGTCCGGCCATCCGGACACCCCCTAATCCAGGACTCCCTCAGTAGCCCCTGAACCAGGCTTCAATGACGACGAGTCCGACGCGCAAATTGTCTTCGGCATTGCAAGGCGGGTTCCTCCTCCAAATATTCCATAAAAGATGTTGAACACAAGGATAATGTCCGGCTCTGCAAAATAAGTTCCACATGACACTGTAGAGAGAATAATATTTGCACAAATCTAATCTGCTGACGTACTCCGCAGCGTGACATCACACCGCGTCCAGGCCTTTATCCGAATCGTTTTACTATTCCACCTCAGCGCGTTTAGCGAGGCGGTTTGCTTGGCACGTCTTGTCAAAGCAGAGATCGTGTCCCCTTATTCCGGGATTCTCATCAATACGAGCGTGGGTAACCCAACCACGCCTTTGGTATGACCCCCTAATTGAAAGCGAGTCCCAAACGGTTACGGGGAGGGCTCTTGGTATTCAACCTCTTTATAACAAGACCAAGGCTGGACTCCTTTTAACTCAATCGAATCTGCCCCTTGCCTTGAGCTCCAACATCCAGAGCTCCAACTTTAGGCGCCTCGGACCCTCGATGATGTCCGGCTCCGACCATAAAAGCCGGTGGATGCCTTCCTCCGTTACGGAAGAAGACGTGCGAAAGCTGAGAGATGCCCTGTACCTGACCGGCGAAATCTTGCATAGGTTGCCTGCACAAGGGCAAGCCATTCCCACTCCCCAGCCCGGTGAGAGTGTGGTGTTCATATCTCACTTCCTTGGGGGGCTAGGCTTCCCGATAGATCCTTTCGTGAGGGGACTTATGTTTTATTACGGGCTGGAATTTCACGACCTAGCTCTGGAGTCCATCCTCCAGATCTCATCGTTCATTGTCATGTGTGAGGCCTTCCTCCATATTACTCCTCACTTCGGATTGTGGCTGAGAACCTTCAAGGTGGAACCGAAAACAATCGAGGGGCACCACACTGAGTGCGGAGGAGCCATCGTAAGCAAGATGGCCAACGGTCCATGTCCCGAGGGCTCTTTTCAAGAGGACTTCGGCATATGGCAACGGGACTGGTTTTACATCACAGCCCCCAGGGGCACCACATGGGTGGCGCCGCCTGCTTTTCGCTCGGGTCCCCCACCACAGCTAGCGTCATGGGTCAATGAAGGGCTTACCTGGGGGCCGTCGAAAGACGTGCCCTTACTGCAGGACCGCATTCGAGATCTTCTAGAAAGAGATATTAACTTGACCGTAGTGGCACAAGTTCTGCTGATTCGCCGCACACTGCCCTGCAAACGTCACCCTCTCCGCCTGTGGGAATTCAACCCGGAAGGACCGCGAGTCCTCCAACACTTTATGGGCACGACACCCGTGGAGATGTACAAATTGTTCTTCGGATCACAAGCAAGGTGTTCGGATTTGTCCGAGGACACAGGTCTGAGCTGCAATCGCCCGGACGCTCGAGTAAGTAGCTCCGTATTTGGACATGCCATCCGTGTTTCCATCATAAAATTACCCTTAACTGAGTTGTCCTTTGAACAGGAGTGGATAGCGAAGGCAAAGCTTATCAGGTGTCCAGCCCCCCTGCCTAAGACCGCGTGAATCCCATGCTAACCAGGATGCTGGAGGTTGTGCTTTTGGCAGAAGGCGAAGGGGGGAACCAAGGAGCTACCGCCTCCGTGAAGGAGGCTGTTAGGAAGGGAAGAATCGAAAATTCCCCCAACCAGGGAAAGAAAAGGACTTCCTCTGAAGACCCGGAGGTGATGGCCTCAAAACGGGGGAAGAAATCTTCGCTAGAGGGTTCGGCGCTGGAGAACGCCCCGGCCGCATTGCGCCCTCAAGGGGACCCGCTCTCCCCCAAGCCGTAAGTGAAGAGAGGGGTTCCAAAATGAATGACATTCCTATTTTATTTCTGACGAAGATAACCGAAATATTACCTTGCAGTTCGGATCTCAACCCTTCTCAGCAGAGCTCATCTTCAGGGGATCTTCGTCCAGAGATGATAGAGAGCGAAACGCCTCCCCTTGTTGCACAATCTCACGAGGCAGGCGACCCCCAGGTGTCGTCTCGGATGGGTTTTCCAAGTCCGGACCCTGGAAAAGGTCGTCAGGCTAGTCCGGCACACTCTGGTGCGCGGTCGGAGGGGCTGAAGGATCTGCTTGCGAGGGCATCCATCTCAGAAGAACACCGTATGTTGATGAATACGGTGATTGGAAGGATTTCATCCACGGAAAGCGGATTGTACGAGGCTGCCAGGAGTTTACTAACAGGCTTTGAGGTACGTAAAAAGGTGTACCTTTTGGTAGAGCCGCATATTAAATGCGCCCTATATAAATAGTAGCCCCTGAGACTCTGTGTGGCGTCAAGAGTGACGGCACGTAGAGGATCATAACCCCAGGTATAATATGTCACCTATTTTATGAAGGTGGCGAGGCGTTCGGTGGCTAGCCGGACTGATGAATCTGCCAAGCTAAAGCAGCATCTTGACGTGGCGGATGCCGACATCGCGCTTGTAAATAAGCGGTTGGATGAGGCACAAGGTATGTTCCAAAGACATCTGATAAGAGGAGTTTGGTGCGCGTGCCTTATAAGATATGTGCTTGATGCAGATAGTGCTGCTGCCGTTGAGAACCTTCGAGCAGAACTTGCCCGAGCCATGGAACAAGCAAGGAAAAGTGATGCGGCTGCCGTGAAGGCGGCTGAAGAGCTAAAAGCCGAACTGGCTACTCACTACCAGAGCAAGAAAGTAATGGCTGAGATGGCTATAAAATTGAAGGATGCTGTTGACTGCTGTAAATTTCTTGAACAAGGAGATAAGGAGGCTCAGAAGGATCTTGAAAAGATCACTGCCGAGGCCAAGGATACTCGCCCTACAATGAGAGCTATGAAGGAGGAGCTGCGTCAGGCCGGAGATATCACGGCTGGAAAGCCCTATATGCTGCGGATGAAGTTCGGGGACCCCAAGTATGCTCCGTTAGACCGGCAGTGGAGTGCGGAAAAAACTTATATGGATTTGGCAGCTACTGCGGCAGACGCGACCGAACACTTCCGCGGCCGAGGTGACCATGGATTGGAAGAGCTTTTTTGGTCGTAGTTCCACAATCCAGAATGCCCACTTTCGGTATCCGTCCGTTTGGCCGCCTAGGCGGAGCTGAACAGGTTATCCGGACTCGCCATGAGGTATATTGCGAGTCGTCTGTGGCCGGAGAAGCCGGTGCCGAAGAGTTATTTTGGCTTGGTGCAGCAGTTCCTTGGTTCGGTGCCGCATGCTGATGCAATGAAGAGGTCGGCGTCCATAGAGGGCGCACAGATGGCTCTTGCCCGTGTCAAAACATACTAGGCGGATATGAAGGCCAGTGTTGTTGCATCCCGGGATTCAGACGAAAGCCGAGTACCTGCCAAGCACTACTTTGAGGAAGTTCTTCATGGCGCTCGTTTAATAGAGTCGCGGTGCTCGAAGGATGTTGTGTTCGAATAGCGTGTACTATTGTAAAAAGAATATTTTGATAGAGTATAAAGGCTTTTTATACTTGTGCTTGCAAGAATTATAATGCCTCCTATGCGGCCGTTAATGTATATGTGTATATAACCTGAAAGATGGCAGTCGTTGGCTTCAGCCCCCACGCATAGAATGCGGGGGTGTTTGCAAAAAGGCTCCTTTTCACACTTAATCCAACGTCTTGGTCCTATAAAGGAGGTGGTGGCGCAGCGAACTAGGCAACCGGACTATAAAGCTTTATCACTTTCACTTAGCCATAGGAGTTTGACAGTGGGGCTACTGAATAGCCCCTAGGGGCACCGCGCTCACCCGAATTCGGGGCGCGGGTGTGCCTCACCGGGAAGCGGCCCTTCGTTAATGCGGAGGAATCCTAAAGATACCGAAAGTCTTCGAGTGGTTGACCAGTCTCTCGCTATATCATGACAGTCAGTTTTCGGCTTTCTCTACTGAGGTGCTCGCCTGGCCGAACCGGGGCACAATCGCAGTAGTTCTCCTGGTCCCTCCTTAGCCGATAGAGCAGAACGTAAGGCAGCAAAACACAGGAGCCGGGCAAACCCAACATTCGACCAAAGACATGATTCGGAGCTGATGCAAATAAGGCCAAACTCGCGACGCCGAACAATCCCTAAGGTATTCGGTCTTTCTGAGGACGGGCCAAACAATAAGCCTTTGGTAAAAAAGCCCCTGGTGTCCAGGTACGTGCAAAATTCTAGCGTGGCCACATGCCAAGACGCCAGCTTCCTCCTCGGCTATAGTGAAAAACCGGGGGATGGTATCAACAAGAGACAGTAAGAAAGGTTTACGCAGGGTCTTAATCTGAAGAGAATCCTTAGAACGGGTCCCCACTGCACGTCTGCGCCTGTGTCTCCGTTGTGCCGTATCCTGGACGGGCGTAGCATGACGTGCAAGAAATCTATATTAGAATAAACAAATTATAACACAGAGACATGGGTAAGATTGGGCCGTATTGTCTCCTAGTGTGAACATGCAGAGCCCCTTGTACAGGGTTATGCGGCTATTAGGCCTTTGTATGTTTACGCTGGACTTGTCGAACCATGTCCGGGGTAGTGAAGCTGGATTAGTGTGCGGCTGTCAAGGCGGCCGCACCATTATCCGTACTTCATGAATCAATTGATATTTCCCTTTAGTGAGATGATGCCTCACGGACCGGGCATTTTCAGTGTGAGGGATGCATAATGCGGTATTGCGCTAAAGCGGGCGAAAGCATCGCGTCCCAATAGCGCTTGATAGCGACTTATGAACGGGGCGATGTGGAAGGTTAGCTTTTCGCTTTGCAAGTTGTCGGGTGAGCCGAACATGACTTCTAACAATAGGGAACCCATACTCTGGGTATCTGGGCCCGGCGTGATTCCTTGAAAGGAAGTGTTGTCATGGCGAATTGTTGCTGGGTTTATCCCCAGTTTGTGGATTGTGTCCTGATATAATAGGTTTAGGTCACTGCCGCCGTCCATTCGGACTTGTGTAAATTGGAGTCCGTCAATAATCGGATCCAAGACCAAGGCAGTCCAGCCTGCGTTCCGGATACCTCTGGAGTAATCCTGATGATCGAAGGTGATTGGTTGTGACAACCAGTGATGGTGCTCCTCTAGGGCGGGACGTGTGGCGCGTATCTTTGTGGGCGCCGTTCTTTTTTTCCCTGTTGTCACCTGGAGTGAATTTACTGTTTTGACTTCTTGCACGAACTTCTTTTGTTCTCCGTTGTTCTGCTTGTGGGGCACGTCGTCATCCTCGCTTGGTGTGTCGAGCCCCTTGTGTTCGGCATTGAGTTTGCCGGACTGCTTGAAGACCCAACAATCTCTGTGCGTGTGGTTTGCAGGTCTCCCGGGAGTACTGTGGATTTGACATATTTTGTCCAAGATTTTGTTGAGGTTGGATAGCTCGTCCCTGTCATCTTTGGGGGGCGGCTTTTTCTGATTTTGCCGACAGCTTTTGAATCCGGCGTTTACTGCCATGCTCATCGGGCTGTTGTCCTTGATCCGGCGTGGTTCTTTGTTATGGCGCGGTTTCCCGTTCCCATCTCTGGGTTCAGACGTATTCAGGTCGCTGGTGCTGCTTCTTGCCAACCAGCTATCCTCTCCTGCACAAAAGCGGGTCATGAGGCTTGTTAATGTGGCCATTGTTCTTGGCTTTTCTTGGCCGAGGTGTCTGGCGAGCCATTCGTCTCGGACGCTATGTTTGAAAGCTGCTAGGGCTTTGGCGTCCAGACAGTCGACTATCTGATTCTTTTTAGTAAGAAATCTGTTCCAGAGTTTCCGGCCTGACTCCCCGGGTTGTTGAGTTATATGACTCAAATCATCTGCATCCGGAGGTCAGACATAGGTTCCTTGGAAATTTGCCCGGAAAGCATCCTCGAGCTCTTCCCAACTTCCCATGGTGTTTTCGAGGAGGCTTTTAAGCCAATGCCGGGCTGGACCTTTGAGCTTAAGGGGTAAATATTTCATGGCGTGGAGGTCATCTCCTCTGGCCATGTGTATATGGAGTATATAATCCTCGATCCAGACTCCAGGGTCTGTTGTTCCGTCGTATGCTTCTATGTTTACGGGCTTGAATCCCACTGGAAATTCATTATCCAGTACCTTATTGGTAAAACATAGGGGGTGCACAGCCCCCCTGTATGTCGGTGTGCCGCGATGTTCGGATATTTTTTGTGTTGCATTGCTCAATGGAGCTTGCTTTCTTGGCCCGTAGATGGATCTGGTCGGGCCGTTTTTCTGATGCGAATCTTTGTCTGGCTCGCGTGCCGCATTGAATGCGGCGCCCTTTGTTGGTGGAGGTCGATCTTGGGGTTGTATATCCAACCTGGTGACTTCCTTGTTTTTTGGTCGTGGGGGCTCTAGGGCCTCTTCATCAAATTATGGTAGTAATTTCTGCTTCGGAAAGCTCTTTGTGTGACGACTGTTGCCTTACTTGTGTGCGGTATTGAGTACTTTGCTCCATCTTATTCTGATTGCATCTTCCGCTGTCTTGACCTTCCGCTTCTGCTTTTTCAGGCTACGTGTAGTGGCGACAAGCCTTTGGTGAAGGTTCTGGTGCTCCAGTGACTTTTCCGGCGTGAGGTCATCCAGACTATTATCTTTGCTAGGGCCGGATTGTTCGGTTTGTCCACCTTGTTTGGATGGTTGCTCGATGGCATGTTCATCTTTTGTTGATTCGCCCTGCTCCATGGCTTGGTCTCTCTCGAGGTGGGGCTTGGCGTGGCACTTACGCCGCCGCTTTGATTGTTTTTCGAGGGAACGACCCCTGGTTGTGCCCTTTTGATCCTCGCCGTTGCTTCTTTTAGGTGTGTCCACCATGCATACATCATGTGATAAGGCGATTGTGCGACGCTCTATAGGCGCTGGTTCTTGGCCGTCTCCTTCATCGGCGTCCATACCGTCGATGTCTTCGGAGTCGAAGTCGAGCATGTCGGTTAAGTCGTGATAGTGGCTACGTAGTGGGTGGTGGGTGGGCTTCGAAATTCTTCGTCATCCGTATCCCAACCATGCTAACCATAGTCCGGCCAGGGCTCTCCTGACAAAGAGAGAGACTTTATTGAATTCAGGATATCGCGAAAGGGCGAGTGCTGAAAGACGTCAGTGGCGGTGAACTCCATTATCGGAGCCCAATCGGGTTCGATCGGAAGAGGTGCGGGAGGTTCGGAATTTGGAATGGAGTCCGGCACCCTGGAGTCGTAGGCATCGCAAAGGACTAGGCTGGTGTTCGGCTCCATCGCCGTAGAGATTGCGGCTCCGGGGGCGGCGTCCAGCCGTCCGGCCCCAACTGGCGCAGTCGGCTCCGAGCTAATGGTCGGAGCGGGCACCTGAGCGACGCTCTGGGCGTTGTCCGGCAGCAGAGCTAAATCGTGCCCATCGTGACAGTGCGGCATGCTCGGCCGTGGATCGAATCCGTCGAAGATCAAGTCCCCGTGGATGTCGGCCGTGTAGTTTAGACTTCCAAACCTAACCTGACGGCCAGGGGCGTAGCTTTCGATCTGCTCCAGATGGCCAAGCGAGTTGTCCCGCAGTGCGAAGCCGCCGAATACGAAGATCTGTCTGGGGATAAAAGTCTCACCCTGGACCGCGTCGTGGTTGATGATTGAAGAAGCCATTGGGCCTAAAGGTGACGACACAGAGGAACACTCAACGAAAGCACCAATGTCGGTGTCAAAACCGGCGAATCTCGGGTAGCGGGTCCCGAACTGTGCGTCTAGGCGGATGGTAACAGGAGACAAGGGACACGATGTTTTTACCCAGGTTCGGGCCCTCTCGATGGAGGTAAAACCCTACTCCTGCTTGATTAATATTGATGATATGGGTAGTACAAGAGTGGATCTACCACGAGATCAGAGAGGCTAAACCCTAGAAGATAGCCTATGGTATGATTGTTGTTCGTCCTACGGACTAAAACTCTCCGGTTTATATAGACACCAGAGAGGGCTACGGTTACACAGAGTCGGTTACAATGGGAGGAAATCTTCATACCGAATCGCCAAGCTTGCCTTCCACGCCAAGGAAAGTCCTATCCGGACACGGGACGAAGTCTTCAATCTTGTATCTTCATAGTCCGGGAGGTCGGCCAAAGGTCATAGTCCGGCCATCCGGACACCCCCTATTCCAGGACTCCCTCAATTCTTTTCCACTAGAAGCACTGGCGATCGCCAAGATGAAGAACTTGGGCGAATATAGCCTTTATCCAGTAACTCCTTAATCTGGTTCTTAATTTCCTCCAAATCTTGTGCGTGCATTCTGTACGGTCTCCTAGATATCGGCCCTGTGCCTGGCAAAAGCTCAATAAAAAACTCAAGGTCTCCTGGAATACCTCAGGGAAATCCTTCACCACTTGTACTTCCTCCTGCACAACTCCTGATAAGGAAATGATTTGCATCCTCTTCGGCTCATGTCTTGACACATACTTGATCCTTCTCCCTTCTGGGGTGATAAGAAAAATCGACTTACTGGCGCAATCGATGTTTCCTCCATAAATCGATAGCCAATCCATACCCAGAATTACATCCAAACCTTGGGATTCCAAAATGATTAAATCTGAGGGGAAAACATGCCTACCTATGCTCAATGGCACTTGAAAACATCCTTGACTGGCCATATACTCCGCTCCTGGTTAGCTTACTAACAGAGGTGTTCTAAGAACTTTGGTAGGCAGTTTATACTTATCCACAAATCCCCTTGATATGTATGAATGCGATGCACGAGTATCAAAAAGAACGATTGTAGCAAATGACTTAACCAAAAACATACCTATTACTGCATCTGGCTGGGCTTCAACCTCCTCCATGTTAACGTGGTTCACCTGTCCCCTGTTGAAAGGGTTCAGCTTCTTCCCAGAGCTTCCATTGCCATTTACATTCTGGCCTTCATGACATTCATTGGCATAATGTCCAGTCTTCTGACACTTAAAGCAAGTGACTTGGCTCAGGTCCCTCTTAGCTTGGGTTGATGGGTAGGTACGATTCTGGCCGTTGCTTCCTCCATTACCATTCCCATTCTTGGGGCCATTATGATTATGCGAGATACCTCCTCCATGGGTATGCTGAAATTGTCCTCCCGATTTCGGGGTAAAACGTGGCTTCTGCTGAGCTCCAGAATTGTACGTCCCTTGTCCATACTTCCTCTTGCGGTTTTCAATCTGCTGATGCGTCCCTTCAATCATAAGAGCACGGTCTACCAACTCCTGGTAGTTGCTGAAAGTTGCTACCATCAATTGCATGCTCAGCTCATCATTCAGTCCTTCCAGAAACTTCTACTGCTTAGCTGCATCGGTAGCAACGTCATTAGGGGCATAATATGCTAATTTACTAAAGTCATCCACATACTGGCCAACTGTCCGTCCTCCTTGGCGCAAGTTGCGAAACTCACGCTTCTTCATGGCCATAGCTCCTGCTGAAACATGGGCAATACGGAAAGCCTGCTGAAACTGATTCCATGTGATAGTGTCAATAGGATAAGTGGCTGTGAAATTCTCCCACCATGATGCTGCGAGTCCTTCCAGCTGATGTGCGGCAAAACGCACCCTCTCCACATCTGTGCATCCTGCAGTGGTCAACTCTCTTGTTGTCTTGCGGAGCCAATCATCTGCAGCAATCGGTTCGGTGCTACTGGAGAACACTAGCGGATTGAGCCTAAGAAAATGGGTTAAGTGATCAACAGGTGGTGGTGGTGGTGGGTTGTTGTTGTTGTTGTTGTTCCCTTGATTCTGATTCTGCACTAGCAACTGCATCAAGGCATTCTGCTGCTGGATCAACTGAGTGAGCTCCGGTGGGAAAGCAAAACCATTGTCACGTCTCGGAGGCATCTGAGGGTTTAGAAAAGATGATAATATAGAATAGAATGAGGTCTAGAGGGAAAACACTACCCATATGCACATGAGACAAATGCAAACAAAATCACTTCATTCAATCAAGCAAGGGCATACAACGGTCTATCTATCATTACAAAAGTGCTCGGACTATACTAGATACATGGGGGAATACTACTACTGTTATGGTGGTCGACTAGAAAAACTGCTCCGATGAAGACTCCATGATATCTTCTCCAGCTTCATCAACATAGTCATCATCGCTATCGTCTGGGTCCGAGTCGGTGTCGTCGATGATGATGTTGTTCTCTGGACAGGTGCAATCTTCGTCTTCTCCTCCAGTTGCGGAAAATCCCATGAATACTTTTAGCTTCTTCTTCAGATCTTCATTCCTCTCCACGAGTGTCGTTATTTCCTCCTCATATCCATCGCGTGTAGATTTAAGGCCGTCCTCCAGTTCCGTGATCTTGGTCATTGCCTTCTTCAGATCAATCATGCCTGCGCACATCTGGTTCTCCTGGCGACGAATGTGCTGGTTTAACTCCTGGACGGAAGCTGCAATTGATCTATCCTTCCTAGTACTGATCATCTCCCATTGACCATCTCTGCACCCACAAATCTTGTAGATAGTATCCTTGAGATCCCTGTGGTAAACTTCTCCAATGCGTCCCATGGCGATGTGAGCTGCCATGCTCTTTCCTAGACTCCAGGTTGCTGCATCAAAGGAAAACTCTATTGGCTCAGTGACGGGCATGAACGTCCTTCCTGGAACTTGAACTTGAATCATCCAACGCTCCTCTTCTGGTAAAGTGGCCTTGTAGGTCCCGGTGAAGCTTGGTACTCCGATGTTCAGATATTTAGTTACTTCCTTCAAGTGGCGTCCAAAGGGTGTATCTTCAACCGGTTGCGTGAACTTGTTCCTTGCATCCGCCATCCTAAAAGAGAGTCGAAAATATGAGGAGTGAGTAGTGATCTAGGGCTTTAACTTAGTGGTCGTGTCCTACTGTCAGCATGGGCTCAAATACCATCTTGTAGCGACCAGACCTCAAACAGTCTGATCTCTGTGCATCAGTGTCTTCCCTGGATCAGTAATGCTGACACACACAGTACTTGAAGGATTTCTAACAGAGTAGCAATCACACACTTATTACATCGAATGTCTCAAAAGAGAACTTATTACAATTAATATGGCTTAAGGACATCTAATAACGATAACAGCGGAAGGATTGGAAGATAAGTGAGTCCATCAACTCGAACGACATCACTGAGTATAGAACCACGATCCTAAGGCATCTTACTCATCGTCTGAAAAGTCTGCAACATGAACATTGCAGCCCGAAACGGGTGAGCACATGGAATATGATGGCAATGTAATACATAGAGAGTAATGAACAGAAATATGCTATACTACATGCATATATGGCTGGTGGAAATCTCTATGGTTACAGTTTTGCGTAAAGCCAATTTTTCCCTACTACAAAGGAATAAATTTATTTAACTATCATGGTGGTTGTTAAAAATTGAGAATGGTTGACAGCATTCTCAATCCCAATTAAGCATCATCATTTAAAACCCAACAATATTAATTAAAGTAACATGATGAGATTCACATGATAATCCAAGTACTAGATAGTCAGAACGTCCATAAGCGGGGACACGACTAACCATGATTAGTTTGTACACTCTGTAGAGGTTTGCGCACTTTTCCCCACAAGACTCGATCTCCTCCATTGGTTTTCTCGCACTACATGGTGTTTGAGAAACGGATGACCGAGACATAGTCTTTTAGAAGCATTTACACCTTACGATGGGTAGACTGTTACACCTACTTTCCCCTACATCCGCTAGTCTACCACTGTAAGAGTTCACACGACTTAATCATGTATGCTAGAGCCCATAGTAGCTTGTGGCTACACACGGAAGTTTGTAGCATGAATAATCTCATGATCCCTTTGAGCCTGGGTGGCGGTCCATAAAAAAACAGGCAATCCTGGAATACCCAGGTGCCTCAATGCACCCAGATGTGTATTAAAGTTGCCACCTTAAATAAACCATTAAATAACAATCTAACATGTGTCATGGATTCACTCACCCAATCCACGTCTACTAGCATAGCATGGCATTAATAGCAAACATAGAAGTAACTCCCAAGGCTTTGATAATAAAACAGGTAATAGGTACTACCTCATCTACTTCCCAAAACCCAGATATTAATCAGATCCTAACCATGCAATTGTTTGAGGATTGATCTAATGCATAAAAACTGGGTAGTAAAAGGTATGATCAAAGTGTTACTTGCCTTGCGGATGATCCGTGAAACTTAGAGATTCGAAGTAGCAAGCGGCGCACTCTGGATACTCTATCGCAAACAAACAAGCAAATAAGCATACAATAAGTACTCATCTAATGCACAGGTAAAACTCAAATAAGAGAAGTAACCAGAAAGTTCAACTTAAGAACTCCGTTTTGCAAAAAGAATCAAATTGAACGAAGCAACAAAAGTCAAACGGCGGAAGAAACAAGCTTCGTTTACTAATCTAGACCTAAGTCAAATTTTACAGAAGCAAAAACTTGTTTGAGTAGGTTAAACGAAAAGAGGTTTTCAAGACGAAACTCTAGGCGCTTGAATCTCCTGATTCCGATAAACGAGCGGAAAGTTAAACTAAAACGAAAATCGGATCAGAAATCGCGAATTGGAATAATCGCGGAAAATCCGAGAAAAAGAAAAACTGACGGACAGTTTATCGAACGGACATTCGTTAACTGAAACTAAACGGTGAACTCGTCCGTTATAAACAAACGAACGAGCGAACGCTCGCTAAATAAAAAAACCGAAAAAAAACCGATCTAATCTAAAAAACGAGAACTAGGGTTTTCTAAAAAACGGATCGGTTTCTTTAGAAAAATCGGGCGGCGGTGGCTACCTCGGCTCGGGCTCCGGCGGTGCTTCGGTGGGGTCCGGCAGGGCTGCGGGGCAGCGGGGTGGCGGCTACTCCTGGCTGCAGCGGCGGCGCTAGGTGGCGGGGCGGCGGCTGCGGCGGCGGTGGTACGCGGGGGCGGCGGGTCTGGCTTGGGGCTCCAGGGGGCCGGGTCGTATTTAAAGGGGGAGAGGTGTGGTGGCTTGGGGGAGGGGACAAGGCGGCGCGGCTCCACGCGGGAGATGGCGGCGGCGGGAGGCGGGCCGGCCTGGCTCAGCTGGGCTTCGGCCCAGTCGGGCGCGCGCGCGTTTAAAAAAATAATTCCGCCAAAACTAAGAAAATTACTAGAAATATAAATATAAATCTAAAAATGCCAAAACAAATTTTTGCCGTCTAAATAAAATATTTAGAACGAGATGAACATTTTCTTGGCGCTAAAATGCAGTTTTGAAAAACGTGCAATTTTTCCTAAATTCAAATAAAATAGTAAAACTCCAAAAAAAATCTTAGTTAATTTTTTTATTAAATCCTCAATATTTCTTTATTTTGGGAAAGTCATTTTATGCCCTCTCCCATACTTTTGTAATCGAAATAATTGAAGATATAATAAATAAAATCAGATGATCCTATTTTCAAAATTCGAGAAAACTGAAATATCAAAATATCCAAATCCCCAACTCTCTCGGAGGGTCCTTGAGTTGCGTAGAATTGCTAGGATCAGACCAAAACAAAAAAAACATGATATGCAATGATGATCTAGTGTATAACATTCCAAATTGAAAATTTGGGATGTTACAGTTGAGCTGCGAGGTGTTGTCGTCACAATTTTATCGTTGCAGTTCTAGAATACCCGAGTTTCGCCGACATCGAAAATCTCTTTTATGCAGCTAGTGGTGAGATAACTTAGATGCCACCCAGTACTGGGGCAGGAGTTCGGGAGTATTGCCATACCTCCTATAACAAATGCTTTTCGAAGGTTGAGGTACACGATTTTCAGAGTTTTCTTGGTTATGTGTTGACGGATGGATATAGCTGGATGTAGGGATTGTTTATTGATTCTCCTATATCCCCAACACCAGATTGCATAACCAGAAAGTTTCGGGAGTTTATAGGTGGGAATTCAAGTAGCTCCTAGAATATCTTTCCAACAGATACATGATATGGGATTGGGTAAATCTCTATTATATTTATTTGTTCCGGCTTATTCTGCAAGCCAAATCTTTGTTTTGTTTTGCGTGGTGGTATTCGAGTTGCTTAAAAGTCAATTGTTGATTCCATACCTTCCCTAAGCGGTGTTCTCATATTTCGATGTGGATGCTAATCCTCCTTGATCATCAAGGTTGACTTTTCAATAATTTCCAACCAGTGTGCCTCTCTTCTAGTGGATCTGATCATTTCAACATTCACGAGATCAAATTTCAATTCTTCTATATGGTGTCTGTTTCGTCCATCCCAAGTTGCCTTTGTTTTCACACCGTCCCACCCTTAACTTCAAGGAATCATATATCTTAATCAAGTATCCATTTTATGGATGTGAAGTTTCTTCATTCTTTTCCGTCAACGTTCTTATCCGGTAATTCTCACGAAGATACTAACGGAGCTTCAAGTTTATTATTCTTTGTTCTCTTTTCTTCTCCGGTGGATTCAATTCAAGATTTGTCGATCATATCCTTTCCTCGTTTCAAATGTTTTCCCATGCAAGTGCACCTCTTAATGGCTCACCTCTCTCTATTCATATCCGAAGTGTCGAGGGTATCCCAGAAGATTTGTGTCTCCATTATCAATCCGTTCAAGCTATTTCGAGATTATTATCTAATTCAAGCCATTTAATTCAACCGGTGAAATCCCCCCTTTCAATCAATCGTTCAAGGATGTATCTTTTTAGTGGGCCCTAACCCACAGGTCTTTTTCCAGGATCTTACCTGACTCTTCTAATTTTCCTGGAGCCATTTCCCAAATTCTTTTTGAAGTTTGATGTAAGAATGAATTTCATCAGTCAGATGTTTTCCAAGATCGATTTCAAATTATTTTTCAGTGTTGACTCAACCTCTTTGTTTTTCATTCTCCCGGAGTATCTCAACAATTCATGGTGGTGTTTCTCGTCGTCATTCTCAGATTTTGAAGACCGAAGAAGAGTTCCTCTTAAATCCTTACCCCTCCTTCCAAAGATGTGTAGTTCAAGCTTGATGCTATCCTCTCATAATTGTTTTCGATTGTGAGAATTCTTTTGACCCATCTAACACATTTCAAGGGTTGCTATCCTTTCTCGATCATTCGAAGGCCATTATTTCAGGTATTCTCTAGTCGATCTGCTTGTCATCTCTTCATTCTCTTGTATCTAAAATCCCTCAAGTATCTTCATTCATATTCTAATTTTTTCCGGTGTTCCTTTATCTTTTCTTCGTTCATTTTCAATTCTTATGGTGGTTTGTTCGAGATTCACTTCCTTTGTTACCCTATCATTTCATTCGTTCTTTCCAATCCTCCCGGTGATTCGTCGAAGACTTCTTCAAGTTGGTGCCATATCTCTCTTCAATCCCTTAAGAAGAGTAAGTAGTATGCCAAATCCGTTGCTTGTCATCAATTTAAATTGGTGAAGGATACACATAACATAATTCTTATAATTTTTTCTTCCAAGTGATCTAGTTTCTTCTTTCAAGAGTTGTTCATCATGTCACATTTGTCGGTTCGATATGCTTCATCTTTTCTTTGTCGGAGTTCTAAATGGACGCTCTACATGGTGGTTCATCAAGGATTCTTTTCATTCTTCAATTGTTCTTCAAGATTTCTCTCGAAGCTAAGATCCGCCAAGCTATACTCAAATATAAACATGGTGCCCAACACATGTTTTTTTCTCTGAGGAGTTCAAATATTCTTCTTCTTGCATTTCGAAGAGCAATTCTTGCTACCTTAACTTTTGAGGTGGTGTTATGTCATGTTTCGCGATTCACATGTTGTCAAGAATGAGGTATTTTAAATCCATTAATCTCTTCATTGGGATATCACAATATCTCTTACTTTTACTTAATGCATCTATATACTTGGTAAAGGATGGAAGGCTCGGCCTTATACCGGTGTTTTGTTCCACTCTTGCTGCCCTAGTTTCCGTCATACCGGTGTTATGTTCCTTGACTTTGCATTCCTTATGCGGTTGGGGTTATGGGACACCCTTGACAGTTCGTCTTGAATGAAACTCCTCCAACAAGGCCAACCTTGGTTTTAGCATTTGCCTACCTACCACCTATACCTTTCCCTTCGGTTCTACAGACTCAAGGGTCATCTTTATTTTAAACCCCCCTGGGCCAGTGCTCCTGTGAGTGTTGGTCCGAATTGGGCAACCTGTGGGGCCACTATCGGTGTCCAAACCGGCGGATCTCAGGTAGGGGGTCCCGAACTGTGCGTCTAAGGCTAATGGTAACAGGAGGCGGGGGACACAATGTTTACCCAGGTTCGGGCCCTCTCTATGGAGGAAATACCCTACTTCCTGCTTGATTGATCTTGATGAATATGAGTATTACAAGAGTTGATCTACCACGAGATCGTAATGGATAAACCATAGAAGTCCAGCCTAGGAGATTATCATTGTTGCCCAATGGACTAAACCCTCCAGTTTATATAGACACCGGAGGGGGCTAGGGTTACACAAAGTCGGTTATAGAGAAAGAAATCTTCATATCCGAATCGCCAAGCTTGCCTTCCATGCAAAGGAGAGTCCCATCTGGACACGGGAAGAAGTCTTCTATGTTGTATCTTCAGAGGCCAACAGTCCGGCTTATGCATATAGTCTGGCCGTCCGAGGACCCCTTAATCCAGGACTCTCTCAGTATCCCCCGAACCAGGCTTCAATGATGATGAGTCCGGTGCGTAGATTGTTGGCATTGCAAGGCGGGTTCCTTCTTTGAACACTTCAAAGTACCTTTCTTAAAGAGCAGTATCCAGCCTTCCATTTAATGTTGCGCTCATCGGCTTCTGCACCTTCATGATTTCAGCTTCCACATGTCGAGCGAATGCAAGAGGTCGGGGCATTATTGCACTTACCACCCTGACCATGTGAGAAAATTGTCAATTTAAAGAGACGGGGATCTTCAGATCTAATCCGCACCATCTCCCACAAACGAGGAATCCTCAGAGCTTGCCCGCATAAACCACCCCAACATGGCTAGTGCTCCCAGCTCTTCCTCCCGCCCTCATGGCCCCAAACAGGGTGATTGGGAAAAGTGTTCCGTATCCCACGACCAACTGGTGAAGCTATAGACCCAGGGATTTCTCCCCCTACAGATCTAGTCCCTGTTCGAGCAAGATTGGCTTCCTTTGATGGTGGGGAGTAGGCGGAGAAGTTCCCCAACCCATCCAGGGGGAACGAGTATGCTTTGTTCCCTACTTGTTGAGAGGCGTCGGATTTCCAATCCATCCGTTCCTTCGAGGGCTTCTGGAGCACTATGGCCTCCAACTCCACAATTTTACCCCTGCATCTATCCCGCACATCGCGGGTTATGTTGCTCTTTGCGAGCTATTTCTGGGTTGTGAGGCCCATTTCGAGTTATGGAAGAAGCTGTTTTGCCTCATCCCTCGTAATCAAGAGGGATCAATATTCCAAGTGGGCGGAGCCAAGATATGGCGCATCGCCAGGACCGGATACCTATCCGGCACACTGAAGAAGGCATCCGAAGAATGGCCTTCGGAATGGTTCTATTTTGAGGACGTGTCCCTTCCTGACCCAGTCTGAATGGGTCCTCCTGAATTTTCAAGTGCTCCATTGAAGAAACGCCTCAGCTGGTGTCCCCGGAGCCTCACGCAGGAAGATAGAACGGAAGTCCACCAATTGATTAGCAAGATAAAGATGCTTGCTCAATCCGGATTGTCAGTAGTCGAGGTTATGGCGATATCCATAATGCGAGGGGTTCAGTCACTCCAATACCGAGGGCGTCCTATGTGGCACTTCAATGGAGAAGATGATGCCACCCGCTGCGGTCGGAAGGTCCGGACACTCCCGCCGCTTTGGCGAAAATACTGTCCGGTTTATACAAAGGGGAGAAAGAAGAGTTCCTCCGCATTAAGCCCCGAGACGGATTTTCCATGTACAACCCTCCTAGCTGGGTGAGTTTCCATCCCACTACTCTACTCTATTTACTCCATGAGTCCTTTTTCATAAATATTAACCCATCCATTTATAACAAGAATGGTGGAAAATCACGAGGGAGATCCACAGCCCCGCACCACAGCCAGAGGACCACAACCGGGCCCATGGCCCCGGATTTGAAGAGGATCCGGATATATTCGTGGAGCTCAAGGAAGGGGTGTTTTACCAGGAGAGCTAGGACGGCACAAAAGTGGCCATCATTGCTGACTATCCCAACCTTCTCCATGCGTCGCATGTAAGTAATCAGGAGACTTATCCTTCAAAAGAATTTCCTCTTTCTGCCTTACCCACTGCACTATCTTGTGCTCTAAATGGAAGGAGATCGGCGCACCACGCTGCACCTGAAGCGACTCGTAAGAAAGCGCGCCTACGCCGGGCAGGCCTTCAAAAAGGAAGGAAAATAGAAATACGGTCGCGCCATCATCGAAGAGGTATGGTTTTACATATGCTCCATGGTTGTCATCTTAGAGTATGACCCTATCCGTTGTGTCTTATCAAGAAAAACATTTGCCGGACTGTGTCTGGGGATCCTGCCTCGTGGACCAAGGCTAACGCGGAAGTGACATCGGATTATCCTTCTACGCAGGATTCGGATAAAGTATCTGTCGTGGAAATATCACGTCAGATGTCCTCGTGAAAGGACTTAGTCGTGGAGCCATCGCGACGGGTTAGCTTAAAGGGGTTAAACCGGACAAAGGACACCAGGATTTTATACTAGTTCGGCCCCTCCGATGAAGGTGAAAGCCTACGTCTTGTTGTGTTGGGATTATTGGGGTCTCGATAACCAGGTTGCTCAACACGCTATGCCTCGCTCTTGAGTTGTTGTTTCCTGTCCCTGAACCGCCACCAGGTCGTCCCCTTATATACACGGGTTGACGCCCGGCCGGTTTACAGAGTCCCGAGGCCGGGTCATACAAGTGTCGGCTCGGTCTCTCCTTTCCTATATCACAATACAAGTTACATAACCATGGCGGTTTACCACTATGGGCCCTAATCCGCCTTTGGGCTCCGGGCCTCTAAGCTTCATTAGTAAAGCACCATCTTCTGAGTCTTTGTGGGCTTCAATATAGTTGAAGGTGAACCGGCCTCTCCTGGGTGGTTTACACTTAGTAGTTATATCCCCAACATTAGGCCCCAGGTTGATTTGAACCTGTTCATGTCAATCTTCAATACTTAAAGAAGTTCTGTGAACATCTCCTTATATTTCTTGTAAACCGCCATGATGTCTTCTCCTGTAAACCTTGTTAAACCACCGTGACGTCATCCTCTAGACACAGCAACGGATCATCATGACGTCATCTCTGTATAAAAATATTTAAAAAGATTCTCTTCATTAATGATATCCCGAAAATCGAGGCGATAGCCGTGCCCACTTTTGCCGCTTCAGGCTCCTTGATTCTCGCGCCTGCCATTTATCCCTTTGACTTATAAATAGGTTCAGGGGTCCTTTCTTTCTTCCCCTTCCGTGCCTCTTCTTCCTCCTCGCGACGCTCAAGCTCTGAAGCTCCGCCGCCGCCCTCAACCTTCGAGCAATGCTTCTACAAAGGCCGCTGCATCAACCTGATCATACCAGAAACATGCGGCTCTTCTCCGCTATCCCTGCGCATCTGATAAGCCTCCTCCTCTCAACCCTATATCTGTATTTAGGGATTCTGCGTTCATCCATGTTCATAAGTGTTCATCTTTGCTTGCTGCCTTTGTGCTTACTATAGAAACTAGATCAACTTATCATCCTCCTCTGGTGGCCAAAGTTTGTAACTTTAGTTTTACCTCGCCGTAGTATCTCCTCTTGCCTTGATAGTTCCCTTCTGGACTTATGGTGCTCTTTCATTGCCATTTTAGGGCTCAGAATAATTTTCTTACTGAACTACGGTAGATCCAAATTTATACTACCATTTTGTGAACTGTTTTTGTCAACACTTAGTAGATTTTCAGCTCTGGCTCTTCCACCTAAGGGCAGTTTAGCTTTTAGTAGTCGACAATCCGCCATATGCCATTAGCCCTCACTTAAACCGCCATCTTGACTTGAATAGTAATTTCCGGTTCATCTCACATGTATGCTTTGATCAAATTCCCGGTTTAACACCGATTAGTGCACTTGAACCGTCAATCGTAAACCGGCCTTCATTTTTCCTTTACAATTTGCTTTCCAAGATGACCAAACAATTCTCCGCTTGCAACTGGGTTCTGTCCCGGATCACGGAAACACAAATCAATGGATATGTTACCACTGGCGCTTTAGCCTCAAAAAGGGTCCTTCAATGGCGAGTCCCTGGACCTGAGTGCCCTCCTGAGCCTCAAGATGGAGAGGTGATTATATTTACGCAACATTTAGACCAGGGATTCAGCCCGTCCGGATCAAAAAAATTCCGTGATGTCCTTGCGAGCTTTCAACTCCATCCCCAAGATATTGGAACGAATTCCGTGTCCAATATATGCAATTTTCAAGTGTTCTGTGAAGTTTACCTTCAAGAAGAACCATCTGTGGAGATTTTTGGGATTTTTTCCATTTAAACCGCCGCACGGAGTTCTTTGATGGTCCCAACACAGAACTTGGTGGGGTATCAATCCAGAAGAGAAAAAAAGTTGATTTCCCTCATGCAAAACACCACAGCCATCCCAAATATTGGAACCAAACTTGGTTTTATTGCCAGAACACTGCCCCTTCTGGAGAAAATCCTTTGTCAGGTTAACGCCCTCACCGGCTTAGCAATGGCAACCTGTTACCTCAACGATTAACTGCCAAAGAAGGGCAAGCTTATGCACCTCGACTCACGAAGATCCGGGCTCTCCTGGCCAATGGTCTGACCGGTCTTAATCTCGTCCACTGCTAGGTTTCTTGGGGTATTCTGCCTTTAAGTCGTCGCTCTGGTTTGATGCATGAATACACCGGAAACGTTAAAGACCCTCAACGGCTTCATGAGATAGAATTGACTGATGATGAAATTACTGAAGCCGTGAAGAAAATGTTGGATGAACCGGTCGCTCAATGCAGCAAGACCGGATTGGCTCCTTTTTGTACTTCCAACAAACCGCTAGCAGTAAGCATTTTATCTTTTTCCACCTTTGTTGACCCGTTTCCGCTTTAACCTTATTCTGATAATCCTTTATTTCTTCTTTTTCCAGGCCAACAGTTCTTTCTGGAAGAGAAAATCTTCATACAAACCGGTAAGGACTCAACGCCCAAAAAAGCAAAGTCATAAAGAAGGCGGCCAAGAAGAAAACTGGCGAGTCCTCTGATCCGCTTGAGGATGTCAATGAATCAGAAAACAAGGTAGAACTTGATTCTCTTGGTTCCTTTTTCATACACCTTATTGACAATAACTATTCCCAGGATGATGCGGAGTCCAGCCGTGCAAACCATGTTGAGGTAATCTCTCTTTCCTCCAATTCAGATCTTGTGCCGGTTCAAAGATTTCGCCGTGCAGTTCGGAAAGTAAAATACTCTCACCCTCTTGCTTATTTGGATCCAAAATTTACTTTGATGACACAGCAACATGAAGGGCATCGCACAACCCAGCACAATGGCTAGCAAGTCACCTCTTCTGGTTTATCGGATACACCAACCCGGAAACGTCGTCCCGAGGTTACTTGTTCTTCCGAAAAACTTTATCCTTTGAAGGGTTTCTTCTGGTACCCACTCAATCCTCTGATCCGAATTACCAGGTGTATTCCAATTCGTCTAGCGGTTCATCAACCACTCAACTGCCTCCCCTTAAAACCGTCCCTGGGTAAGTATACTGCCCTTCATATTTTTCCTTCATAGTTCGGTTTACCGTGCTAATCTTTGTTTTGATATCACAGTGCCAAAGCCCGTATGAGCAAGAAGGGTAAAACCACTACCCCTATTGGTGAAATTGAACCGAAGAGGGCTCCTGAGGATACCGGTAGAAATACTGATGTTATGGATGATTCCGCCCCATAAGGCGAGAATATTGAAGCTAATTCGCTGGAAGCTGACCCGACCACTCATATTGATCCATCGAGCCCTCATGCTACTCCTTTGAGCCCGGCTGCTAATCCGCCGAGCCCAGCTGCTAATCCGCCAAGTCCAGCCAGGGGTACCGTCAATACGCCAAGTCCACCAAAAGGTGATGATGATGATGTTGTTATTACTGGCACGGCTCACACCAGTCCTGCTAATCCGGTTGTCTTGTCCAAACATACTACCAAAGAGGAATTCACTGCTTGGGCAAGGGGAAAGGGAAGACTGATTTATCCAACTTCATCAACCTTAGCGCCAAGGAACTTCATTCTGGATTTTTAAACAGCCTTTACACCAGCCGTGACTTTGAAGCCGGTTTGGTGAACCTGATGAAGGAACGTTATGAGGTAATCTTCGAGAATGCTTTGAAATTTACTCTATTCTGTATATCTTCTGTATATCTCTTCCATTGTAGCCCTCAAGGGCCAGGTTATCTCTTGAAGATAAACCGGGACTTCGATATAAAGAACACTTCAACTAAGTAGCCCCCAAGGGTCGGTTTGTCTCTTGAAGACAAACCAGGACTGTCTGTCCTTGTTAATTGCCTTTACTTAAAATTGATCAATTGTGCATTAGCCCCCAAGTGCCAAGCTTAATACCTGGATTGAGCCTTGGGACTTGAAAAATACTGACTTTAAAAAAGCAATCCACATTAGCCCCCAAGTGTCGAGTGCATAACGTGTTATGTGCTTGGGACTTTAACAACTTCATCTTCTGACTTTTGCAGACCGAGAAGACTATCAAAGAATCTCAAATCGCCGACCTTCAAGAAAACATCAAGTCCCACCAAGAAGAGACCTCTAAAGCCAAAGAGGGGCTAAAGGATGTTTTGAAAACCATGGAGCAATTGAAGGATGGTTTCAAAAATGAACGCACCAACTGGGAAATGGAGAAAGCTGCTTTGTTGAAGCGGGCTGAATATGCCAAAGCAGCTCTTAAGCAGGTGACGGAAGAGCTGACAGGGCTAAAACATCAAGTGGATGCTATGACTTCTGCAATCTTTGGTAAGTACATTGTCATAACCGGTTTGAAAATATCTTGAACTCTGCCGGTTTAACATCAAATTCTTAAACCGTTGCAGGTAATCGCATTGCTTAGCTGGGCACAGATATGCAGATGAAATTGAAGGCAACATACACTTTGATTGAGCAATTATACACTGGTGCCCAACGGGTTATCTATGTAGTCTCATACAACAAACCGGCACCAACATTGATCAAGGACACATTAGCAAGATTATCCATGACACCGGCTCAGATAGAAGAGGTGAAGCGATCTGCTGCCAGGGCTGGCGCTTTACTAGCACTGACTCGGGCCAAAGCATGTATATCTGACTTGGATCCAGTTGATATCTCCAAGGGATTTCCGGATGAACAAGAAGACGGGTCAGCATTTGACAACGAAACCCTCAAAGCCCTGACAAAGGAGATGCGTCCATTATCAAGTCAACTGGCTGCAGAGGCTAACTTGACTGTTCACCGGTCCTTTTATGATGAAAGGAACTAGCGGGTTGATACGACTGTGACAGAAGCGCAAAACCTTATGCCGCCAATCCGTAAGCACACTTACGCCCCTGATGTTGAACCGTCCAATCTGATAAGTGAAGAAGCTGTATTTCAGGCTCTAACCCGGATTGACTGGACCACCATTAACTTCCAGCCTCTGGGTGGAGAGGAGGAGGTTGAACCGGTGCCTGACGATCCATCAACTTCACATCGTCCTGGCAATGAGTCTTAATCCGGCATTCGATTACTTTGACAGACTGTCGTGTAAAAACAATCAGCATTTTGGGCCTCAGAGCGCCTTGTAATAGGCTAGTGCAAGTACTTTAATCTTCGATACTGATACATAACTTTGGTTGATCCATCATGATATTTGCTGTGCTTGGTTACACTTTGATAATTTTCATGCGATTCTGATATCTGCATAAAAAGAATTGTCCTGGCGGTTTACCGACGGACGGGTCATAATGCCCAAGATAAGCCCTGCTAATAACCAAAGCGGAATAAATATGAAATAACTCATACCTGTGATATGAAATCACTTAGTTGGTTAACCAACTTTTATTATAGTAAGGGTGAAGACCCAAATCTTGAGCTGTTATAACTCTCACTATGTAATGATGTTTGTGTAATAAGTCATTCCGGGTTACGATGAACACCAGATGATCAAACTGGCGAATTATAGTCAAAGCCAGGCCGGGTTAACAAACGCCGGTTTGATAATAAGGTCTCACAACTTTTAGTTGACAGCCAAGCCGGGTTAACAAACACCTGTTTAATAATAAGGTCTGACAACTTGTAGTTGAAAGCCAAGCCGGGTTAACAAACACCAGGTTAAAATGATGACTGAAGAGCCAGACCGGATCAAAAGATACCGGTTCAACATAAAACTCATCCAAAAAAAAGAAAAAACTTCTGACAAAGGCAAATAAAACCGTGTAGTTGAGGATTTTCGAGGGCTGCCAAGCCCAAATTCAAGGCTTTTCGTGGGCTGCCAGGCTGCTGAGTTAAACCATTTGACAAAGCCTTTTAAGATGGGCCTCCAACTAACCAACCGTCGTTTTAACTTTGACAAGTTCAGGGTCTCAATGAGAGTAATTGTCAAACGTTCAGCAGGTCATGCCAGGATTACCTGGATAGGAGTGGCTTACTTGATGAAGGCAGGTTAACCCGGGGTTTTAGGTGAATACACCAGGCTTCCAAGCCGTGGGTCGATACGCAATTACAAGGGTCCTTTCAAACTCTTTGTTACTTTACACAAATATCCCCCATGTAACTTTGTGAGCCGTGCTCATTGGGTGCCTATGTTTGAGCTGTTCATAGCATCCAGACTCTCTTCGGCCCCTTGGGTGTGAAGCTCCCAAGCTGTATTGTGGCATGATAGCCAGTCTAACAGGTAGTACTCTGCTTTGTCAACTGAATCCCCCATGTAATCAAAAGATATTTGAGAAAGAACAACAGAGGCCCTGCTTATAGCAAGGATGCTGGTTTATTATATTGATCATAATATATACATTGTCGAAATATGTACATAAGAGAAGCCTATGGCTCAAGTATAGTAAGACCGAAGGAGAGCTATGTTCCACGGCCGCCGGGTCTCCTCCTCAGAACTGCGTGAGTTGTCTCGAACATCAATGAGGTAGTATGATCCGTTGTGTAGATTCTTGCTGACCACAAAGGGTCCTTCCCAAGGTGGGGATAGCTTGTTCATATCAGTCTGATCCTGGATGAGCTGGAGCACCAAGTCGCCTTCTTGAAAGGTTCTTGTTTTAACCCGGTGGCTGTGATAACGCCACATGTCTTGCTGATAAACCGCCCAACGAGCCAAAGCCATGTACCATTTTTCATCTAATAGGTGCAACGCCTCCTGGCGTGCTTGCTCATTGTCCGCTTCAACATAATTGGCAACCCGGGGTGAATCATGACGAATATCACTTGGGAGGACCGCCTATGCCCCGTATACTATGAAGAAAGGTTTGTAACCCGTTGACCTGTTGGGAGTGGTGTTGATGCTCCATAACACAGAGGGTAATTCTTCCACCCAACAACCCGGTGTCTGCTTTAAAGGAACCATTAGCCGGGTCTTGATACCCTTCAAGATTTCTTGATTGGCTCTCTCAGCTTGACCATTGGACTGAGGGTGCGCCACGGATGCTAAGTCAAGCCGGATGTGCTCTCTCTGACAGAAGTCCTCCCACTACCGGAATCAGCTACTTTGCCATCTGCCAGCTCTTTGCCGTCAGCTAGCGGACGGCAAAGAAGCTCTTTGCCATCAGCTACCCGAAAGCAGACGGCAAAGAACAGGTTGATGGCAAAGAAAGCCTTTGCCATAAGCCTGTTCTTTGCCGTCCGCTAGCAGACGGCAAAGAGGGAGGGGCCCCACTGAGGAGCTGTTTAAAAAATACTTAACGTCCCCCCTCTTTGCCATCTGCTAGCGGACGGCAAAGAGCAAAAAAGCGGACGGCAAAGAGGGCGGACGGCAAACATTCAACAAAAATAACTGCGCGCCCCACCCCGTCCTCTCTATCTGTTTCTCTCCTGCTCCCACACGCGCGCCACCGCCCCCAGCACTCGCCACCGCCCGGTCGCCCCACCGCCCCGCCGCCCCACCGGCCCCCCACCCTGTCGCCCCCGCCGCCCCATCGCCCCGCCGCCCCACCGCCCCCCCGCCCCGGCCCGCCCGCCCCCGCGCCCCGGCCCCCCGGCGCCCTAGCCCCCCCGCGCCCCACCGCCCTGGGCCCGGCGCCGCCGCCCTAGGCCGCCCTGCCCCCCTCCTCCACCCCCCCCGTCTCGTCGCCACTGCCACCCGGCCGTCGACCCACCGGCCCCCCGCCCCGTCGCCCCCACCGCCCTGCCGTCTCGGCGCCGCCGCGCCCCGCCCTCCCCCCCCCCCCCCGGCGCCCCACTGCCCCGAGCCCGGCGCCGCCGCCCCAAGCCGCCCCACACCCCTCCTCCACGGGCCACCTCCTCCACCAGTCCAGGTGAGCTCTACCTCCTCTGTTTTTCCTTTTTTTCTGTTTTTTTAGTTTTAGGTTTATGTCTAGTTTCGATTTAGTTTTAGTTTTAGTTTTAGGTTTAGGTTTAGTTTTAGTTTAGTTTTAGGTTTAGATTTAGTTTTTTTCCTTTTGTTAATTTTTTTAGTTTTAGATTTATGTTTCGTTTAGAATTAGATTTAGTTTTAGTTTTAGTTTTAGATTTAGGTTTAGATTTAGGTTTAGTTTTAAGTTTAGTTCGGTTTTAGGGAAGAAAAAGAAGAAGAAGAAAAAAACAGGAGAGGAGGAGAAGAAGAAGAGGAAAAAGGAAAGGAAGAAGAAGAAGAGGAGGAGGAGAAGAAAAAAGAAGAAGAGGAAGAAGAACAAGAAAAAAGAGGAGAGGAGGAGAAGAAGAACAGGAAAAAGGAAAGGTAGAAGAAGAAGAGGAGGAGGAGAAGAAAAAAGAAGAAGAGGAAGAAGAAGAAGAAAAAAGAGGAGAGGAGGAGAAGAAGAAGAGGAAAAAGGAAAGGAGGAAGAAGAAGAAGAAGAAGAAGAAGAAGAAGGGAAAAAAAGGAAGAAAAGGAAGAAGAGGACGAAGAAGAAAAGGAAAAAAGAGGAAAAAAACCGACCCGACACGGCACCCCGACCCCGACCCGGCACCCCGACACGACACCCCGACCCCGCGACCCCGACCCCGACACCGACACCCCGACCCCGAGCCTGACCCGACACCCCGACCCCGACACTGACACGACACCCCGACCCCGACCCGGCACCCCGACCCCGAGACCCCGACCCCGACCCTGACACCCCGACCCCGACCCCGACAACCCGACACCGACCCCGACCCCGACACCGACACCCCGACCCTGAGCCTGACCCGACACCCCGACCCCGACGACGACATGGCACCCCGACCCCGACCCGGCACCCCGACCCCGACACCGACACCCCGACCCTGACACCGACACGACACCCCGACCCCGACCTGGCACCCCGACTCGACACCCCGACCCCGACACCCCGACCCCGACCCCGACCCCGACACCCCGACCCCGACCCCGACACCGACATGGCACCCCGACCCCGACCCGGCACCCCGACCCCGACACCGACACCCCGACCACGACACCGACACGACACCCGACCACGACCTGGCACCCCGACCCGACACCCCGACCCCGAGACCCCGACCCCGACCCCGACCCCGACACCGACACCGACACCCCGACCCCGAGCCGGACCCGACACCCCGACCCCGAGACCCTGACCCCGACCCCGACACGACACCCCGACACCGACACGACACCCCGACCCCCGACACCTCCCAAAAAGGTGTTCTTTGGCCTTCCAGAGGCCGACAGAGTCATATATTTGTGAATTATTAGTTAGGTCATATATTTTTCGATTTTGTTATGAAAAACATCATATATAATTGTGTTGATCGGGTAGTTTTAAATGTGCAGTTGTTTATGTTGTACTTGATGATGATACACTTAAGTGATATACATATTATTATTCATGTCGGTACTTTTTTCATGTTGTACTAATTTTGTTTATTCTTTGTCATGGCGGGTGTTGAAAGATGGTGGGCGCTGGTCGGGAGCGCGCCGAGGCCCCTTCTTCGTCGGCGCGTAGTGTGAGGTCTTCCATTCCACACGCACCTCTCCGCTGAGCGTTGCTGGACAGTATGGTGACACCGCCGGGCCCTTCTTCGTCGACCGCGGTGCCCAGCAGGGGACGAGGTAAGAAGAAGGGCCGAGGTGGAGCACGTGGTCGCGGGAGAGGAGGTAGGGTGACTCTTACGGCGCCTTCCTCGCCGCGACCCCCAGCTATTTCACCCGAGCACGTGACTGCTAGGGTGGACTCGTCTGAGGACGAGGCTACACGGACTCCGGTCCACGGGTCTTCGGCCCACGAGCCTCGGGTCGACGGGCCTTCGGCCCACGAGAGTTGGGCCCACGAGACCTCGGAGGAGCCCACGTCTGGATGGGGTACTTGGGCGGGTCATCCTGAGGATGGCGGGGGAGCCGAGTGGCCATGCTTATGATGGCGGGGAGCCGAGTGGCCATGCTGATGATGGCGGGGAGCCGACTGATTTTGAGGAGGAGGGGGAGGAGGGGGCCAACGTCTACCAGCGTGGTGCTACACGGCTCTCGTCCGTGCCGGCAACCCGCGAGCAGAGGTGGTTGATTTTCCCTGATGGGGAGAGGTAAGTGCATTTAATATTTTTGTACCTTCTGCATTCATGTTTCTTGATATAACTAATGTGTTGGCCTTGTCATGCTGCAGGGGTAGGGACCACCATGAAAGTGTCAGCCGGCCCAACTCCGTCCTTGGAGTTCTGATTCGGCAAAACTTTCCGGGGTTTGTCACGTTGCCTGGTGAGGGTCGGCTTCCAGAGGTTGGATTGAGTTGGGAGCACTACTTGGCTGCCCCGGCCCCGCTGGGTGAGATTATCGACGGTGCCTTATGCAAGAGGAGGGCAGACATGGTGATCAGAAAGTTCTGGGTAATTTCTCCTTTACACAATTAAAAATCTTCAACTAGCTAGTTATTAATTATACTAATCAATATTGTCTCATTTGATTGCAGACATTCTACAGGTGTGAGGAGGGATACGAGGAGGAGGCGGCAGATGTTATCTAGAAGGAGTGCAAGTGCCTACTTCAGAACTTAAGGCATGAGGCTCGGGTGCAGTCTGTTCGAGACTACTACGCCGACCGTGGTATCAAGAAGTCCAAGCAGGATTGCCGCGATAAGTTCTTGAGTAAGGAGCAGTACATGAAGGTAATTCTTAAGGCCTTGTACTTAATTCCTTCATTTAGTAATTCATAGCCGTAGCGCTGAAGTTTCTATTTGCTAACTTAGGCCCCTCAGAGATGGTGTGCGGATCGGATGGATTGTTGGGAGGTGTTGGTCGATGGGTGCTGCTCAAAAGAATGGCGGGCCACCCACAACGAGGCCAAGGACAAACGTGCCCAAATGGAAGGTGTGCCACACCACCAAGGCAGCTCCAACTTATTTCAGTACGGGCGGAACTGGGTATGTGGTTTGCTTCATGATTCATGCAATTCATTCATCATGCTAGCTTTAGCCCTTTAATTACTAATTTACTTTGTTTCTCTCTTTCAGGCACGCTACAATAAGGCGGATAAGGTGCCAGAGCTGTACGACCTGTATGCCATGGCCCACACTGGCTCTTACAAGAAAGTCAAGGCATTCTCTGCATCTGACCTCGATGATCCAAAGAACATCACCAACATCTCCGCCCACGACAAGCTCGTGCAATATAGAGATCAGGGGAAGGTGAGGACAGGGGAGGACTTTAACCCGAGCCAAGGTCCCATTGATACAGAGTTGTTGATGATATCTGGTGGCGGGAGGTCCCATGGCTCCATAGCCATGGGATATGGACTTATCCGTTGTCCTAGCACTCTCCCGGAGATCAAGGCGCGCCAGTCGAGCTCCGCTCCTGAGATAAGGTCTCATGAACGGCCAGTCCAACTCACCATCAAGGTTAGTTATACGTACTCAGCTATCTTTCTCCATTACATTGTGTGCTCTTCCATCAATGATTACAAATGGTCATGTGAGTGGTGTTGCAGGCTGCTATATAGAGTGAGAGAGATAGAACGGAGAAACCTCTGGCGGAGGCGGCGGAGAGGCAGCGGGAGTTGGAGGAGAGGACGACAAAGATGTTGGAGGAGGAGAGGGCACGGAATGACATGCAGGCAAGGGCCATGTATGAGCTCCTTGTGGTAAGTTTCTTCTGCAGATTACTTGCTAGTCTTAACATTTGAGTCTCATTACTAACTAGTATGACTCTGTTGTGAAAACCAAATGTGCAGTCTGTGTGCGAGAAGTCCGGTCAGACCACTCCGCCGATGCCAGTGATTGCTCCTGGGAGCACGGTGAGTTTAATTTGAATGGACATTACTTGCTAGTCTTAACATTTGAGTGTCATAATGCTAACGAGACATTGGAAATGATCTTTGGTGCAGCTTAACTCCAAAAACGCATCGCACGATCGTTCTCCAGCTACCGGCACGAGCCAGCCCGCTCCTACACCTCCCTGATCAAGGTAAGTTTCTCTAGACTTAGACTTAGCTTTATTTCCTCCAATATGCTTACCATAATGACCTAGAGTTAGCTTCTTTTCCTTCAAAATGACTTAATAAGCTTACTTATGTCAAAAATTGCATAATTAACTTAGTTACCTCATAAACGATCCATTTTACCTAAGTTAGCTCTAATATGACTCATTTTACCTTAGTTAGCTTACAAGTGATCCAATTTATCCAAGTTAGCTCTAAAATGACCCATTTTAGTAGATTAGCTCGTAAATGATCCATTTTACCTACGTTAGCTTTAAAATGACCCATTTCACCTAGATTAGCTCCAAAATGACTCATTTCACCTAGGTTAGCTCCAAAATGACCCATTTCACGTAGGTTAGCTCCAAAATGACCCATTTCACATAGATTTGCTCCTAAACGATCAATTTCACCTAAGTTAGCTAAGAACGATCCATTTCACCTAAATTAGCTCTTAAATGATCCATTTCACCTAAGTTAGGTCATAAACGACCCATTTCAACTAAGTTAGCTCATAAATGATCCATTTCAACTAAGTTAGCTCATAAACAACCCATTTCAACTTTGTTAGCTCATATATGATCCATTTCACCTAAGTTAGCTCATAAATGACATATACTTCTTGTTCTAGTCTTCTTCTTATTCTAGTCACCTATTTCTAACTTTCTTATTTACCATTTTGCAGATTTCATTCACTTCATGGAAGCTAGCTTGCTATGATGGAGTGCTTGCTTTTCCTTCGATGAAACTTGCATTGTATCTAGCTTGCTATGATAGAACTTGCTATCTTGACGAAACTTTGCATTGTAATATGTATATGGATGGAACTTGCTTATGTATAAACAATGTGTATGGATGGAACTTGCTTATATATGAACAATGTGTATGGATGAAACTGATGTGATATGTGATATGAAACTTATGTGCTGGATATGTGATATGGAAATATATCTATATATGTCATACATATTTGCTGTGAAAATTGTTGGATTAAAAAAACAGAAAAAAGAGACAATATGCAGGCTCTTTGCCGTCTGCCACCGACGGCAAAGCGCTCTTTGCCATCAGCAGCGGACGGCAAAGAGGCCACGTGGCAGGCAACTGTGCTTCCTGGGAGGCTGAATAATTTGGTCAGTTTGCCATCAGCAGCAGACGGCAAAGGCTTTGCCGTCCGCAGCGGACGGCAAAGGCTTTGCCGTTCGCAGCGGACGGCAAAGGCCTGTCGTTAACCACCTAACGGAGTAACAGCGCATTTATTGCTGTCCGTCTTCTTTGCCGTCCGCTGCTGATGGCAAAGGCCCCTTTGCCGTCAGCTGCCCGGAGTAGATGGCAACGCAGCTCTTTGCCATCCCCTACTTTGCCGTCACCTTTTGCCGTCCATGGATGACGGCAAAGGTCTTTGTCGTCCGCCATCCATGCATTTGCCGTCCGCCGTGGCATATGGCAAAGTAGCAGATTCCTGTAATGTTGATCTCACCTTTAGAAAGGTTTGTGCCATTATTTGTGATGATGCTGTGTGGAAAGCCAAAGCGGAAGATACTATTTTCGAGAAATTGAACCGCCGTAGCTGCATCACACTTGCTGACGGGCTCCGCTTCAACCCATTTAGTGAACTTGTCACCCGCCACCAACAGGTGGGTCTTCTTATCCTTGGAACACTTAAAGGGTCCCACCATATCAAGACCCCAAGTGGCAAACGGCCAAGTGATGGGAATCATCCTTAATTCTTGAGCCGGAACATGAGCTCGTCGTGAAAACTTTTGACAAGCGTCACACCGCTTTACCAGATCCTCAGCATCAGCATGGGTTGTCAACCAGTAAAACCCATGACGAAAACATTAGCAACTAGGGACTTTGAACTGGCGTGATGACCACAATCCCCTTCATGAATTTCTCTTAGAATCTCTTGGCCTTCTTCAGGAGAAACACAACGCTGCAATACACCTGAAATGCTGCAGCGGTGTAACTCGCCATTCTGAATAACCATGGACTTGGATCACCGGACTATCTGCCGGGCCAGAACTTCATCATCTGGTAACTCGCCCCAGTTCATATACGCCCAATATAGAACCGTCCAATCCGGAACAATATGTAAAGCGGCCACCAATTGGGCCTCTGGATCAGGAACAGCTAAATCCTCCTCTGTAGGCAACTTCACAGACAGGTTATGCAAGATATCTAGAAAGGTATTGGGAGGTATCGGTTTACGCTGAGATCCCAGCCGGCTTAAAGCGTCTACCGCTTTGTTTTTACGCCGATCAATATGCTCAACCTGATACCCTTTGAAGTGACCCGCCACAATATCCACCTCGCGTCTGTAAGCCCCCATGAGTGGATCCTTAGAATCCCAAGTGCCAGAAACTTGCTGGGCCACCAGATCAGAATCTCCAAAGCATCATACCCAGCTTAAATTCATTTCCTTGGCCACATGGAGCCCGTGGAGTAAAGCCTTTTACTCAACTGCATTGTTAGTACAGGGGAACATTAAACGGAGAACATAACGAATTTTATCACCTCGAGGGGAAGTAAGGACCACTCCAGCCCCCGAGCCCTCCAATTGCCTGGATCCATCAATGTGAATAGTCCAGTATGTATTATCCGGTTTGTCCTCTGGTGCTTGTAACTCAGTCCAATCATTGATGAAGTCAACAAACGCCTGAGATGTGATGGCTGTTCGAGGCATATACTTCAACCCATGTGGACCAAGCTCAATCGCCCACTTTGCAACCCGTCCAGTTGCCTCCCTATTCTGAATTATATCATCCAAAGGAGCTGAACTGAAAATTGTAATGGGATGGCCGTGAAATTATTGTTTGAGCTTCCGACTTATCATAAAAACCCCATAGACCAACTTCTACCAATGCGGATATCGTTGCTTTGACTCGATGAGCACCTCACTGATATAGTAAACCTGCCATTGTACTGGATATTCCTTGCCAGCCTCCTTGCGCTCAACCACAATTGCCACACTGACAGCATGGGTATTAGCATCCACGTACAATAACAAGGGCTCTTTTTCAACCGGAGTAGCAAGGACTGGCGGTTCAACCAATTGCCCCTTCAAGTCTTCAAATGCCGCATTAGCCGCATCACTCCAGACAAAGGTGTCTGTTTTCTTCAACATCTGATATAAAGGGATCGCCTTCTCTCCCAAGCGCTAATAAACTGACTTAGGGATGCAATTCGACCTGCCAGACGCTAAACATCATTAATGCACGATGGTTTAGCCGAAGATGTAATCGCTTTGATCTTCTCCGGATTAGCCTCGATGCCTCTGTTGGACACGAAGAAACCTAGAAGCTTGCCTGCCGGAACACCAAAAGCACACTTGTCCAGATTGAGCATCATCTTGTAAACACGCAGATTGTCAAAGGTCTCCTTGAGATCATCTATCAATGTCTCCTTCTTCCTGGACTTTACCACAATGTCATCATCATAGGCATGAACATTGCGCCCATCTGAGTGTGAAGACAATTTTGCACATAGCGCTGATAAGTTGCCTGGGCACTCTTGAGCCCAAAGGGCGTAGAAACATAGCAGAAGGCTCCAAAGGGAGTGATGAAGGCGGTCTTCTCCTGGTCCTTAACTGCCATTTTGATCTGAAGATAGCCTGAATAAGCATCCAAGAAACTCAAACGCTCACAACCCGCTGTCGCATCAATGATCTGATCAATACGTGGGAGAGCAAAAGGATCGGCCGGACAAGCTTTGTTCAAATCTGAGTAGTCCACACACATGCGCCAAGTGACGTTTTTCTTAAGAACAAGCACTGGATTAGCCGACCACTCAGGGTGAAACACTTCAATGATAAACCCAGCAGCCAACAGCCGGGCTACCTCCTCACCAATTGCCTTGCGTCTCTCCTTGTTAAAGCGGCGAAGAAACTGCTTGACCGGTTTAAACTTGGGATCAATATTGAGAGTGTGCTCAGTGAGTTCCCTCGGTACACCTGGCATGCCAGAAGGCTTCCATGCAAAAATGTCCCTGTTCTCACGGATGAACTCGATAACCGTGCTTTCCTATTTCTGGTCCAGATTTGTGCTGATGCTAAACTGTTTAGATGAATCGCCAGGAACAAAGTCAACAAGTTTAGTCTCATCAGCCGGTTTGAATTTCAGGTTCGGATCATGCTCAGTTGTGGGCTTCTTCAGAGGGGTCATATCTGCCGGATCAACATTGTCTTTATAGAACTTCAACTCCTCTATAGCACAAACCGATTCAGCATAGGCCGCATCACCTTCCTCGCAATCCAAAGCGATCTTACAACTTCCGTGAACTGTGATGGTCCCCTTGTGACCCGACATCTTGAGCTGTAAATAAATATAACAGGGCGTTGCCATGAACATTGCATAAGCCGTCCGTCCAAACAGTGCGTGGTACGGGCGCTGGATCCTCACCTCTTGAAAGGTCAATGTTTCAGACAGGGAGTCATGCTCATCACCAAACACAACCTCCAAAGTGAACTTGCCAATAGGATATGCCGATTTACCTGGTACCACACCATGGAAAACAGTGTTTGACGGTTTAAGACTTTTGTGTGTCAACACCATGCGACGGAAGGTCTCATAATACAGAATGTTGATACTGCTCCCTCAATCCATAAGCACTTTGGTGAACTTATAACATCCCACCTGAGGTGCCACCACTAAATCCAGGTGACCTGGATTGTTAACCCAGGGCAGATGATCCTCTTTGCTCCACACAATGGGTTGCTCGGACCACCGCAAGTAACGTGGTACTGCCGGTTCAACAACATTAACTGCCTCTTGTGAAGCTTCTGATCACGCTTGCACAAACTAGTGGTGAATACATGATACTGCCCACCATTCAACTGCTTTGGGTGACTCTGATAACCTGACTGCTGCTAATTTCCTTGATTATTCTGTTGGCTATTACCACCTTGGTTGTTCTGGTTGCCCCGATTATTCTGAAATCCAGAGTTTGAACCGCCGCCACCATGAAAACCTGGACCTGAACCGCCCGATGGACCCTGATCATACCGGAAAAGATCAGAGTTTTTGAACTCCTTCATAATGTGACAATCTTTCCAAAGATGTGTTGCTGGAACCTCCCTGGTCCCATGCTTTGGGCAGGGCTGGTTTAACAAACGCTCCAGATTCATTCCGCCACCACGCTGGGGCGGTTTACCCTTATGACGTTGCACATTAGCATTAGCAACAAAATCTGAATTATCTGCTTTGCACTTACCATTATTCCCGTGGCCTCCTTGGTTATGCTGCTGTCCCTTTGCACCATCGTTCTTCTTTCCTTTCTCCGGTTTCTCCTTATCAGAATCGGGATCCTTGGTATTATCAAAATCGGCACATTTGACCAAGGCGGCCATAAGGGTGCCCATATCATTGCAGTGGCGCTTGAGTCGTCCCAACCTCATCTTCAGTGACTTAAACCGGCAATTACGTTCCAGTGTGATGATTGCTTGGCCAGCATTAATCCAGTCTGATGAATGCAAAACTTCTGAAACCCGGCGCACCCAATGAGTTGTTGACTCGTTCTCCCCTTGAACACAGGCACGCAGATCCACAATGGACATAGGCTGTTTACATGTGTCCTTGAAATTGGCTATAAACCGGGCCTTCAACTGGTCCCATGACTCGACGGAGTTAGATGGTAAGTTCTTCAACCATGTACGGGTTGTTCCCTCTAACATCATCGTGAAGTACTATGCACAAGCCGCTTCATCCACGTCCAGCATCTCTATTGCCATCTCATCACTTTCAACCCACACCTCAGGTGGCTGATCAGCGGTGTAATTAGGTACCTTACGTGGTCCATTGAAATCCTTAGGTAGTCGCACATTACGGAGAGACAGAATAAGACATGGCCCTCCCCAGGAACTGAAAGCAAGCCCGGTGCCTCCGTCTACCGATGCCGCTGGCTGAACCGGGGTGGGTTGATAACGACCCGCATATTGTGTTGCTAAAGCGTCCTCCCTTTGTTCTCTGCCATTATCTACCACGTCCTGAGCGTTCACCTCACCACGCGCCGGATTGGGTCCTTGAGGGACAATACAGCGCCGCGCACTGCTGGACACCTCCGGTTCATCCATATGCCTACTATAGCTTTTGCTCAGACGTGGGGTCATGTGAATCCTGTCTCGGCTATACGAGTAAGCTTGCTGCTGTGTCATAGCTGTTTGAAGAAGATCCCTGGACCGCTGTGTCTCAACCGCCGCTGGCGATTCACCCTCTATCAAAATAGCTGCCAGCCGGGATGCTGCTGCTATCATATTGTCCAAAGGGGTAGAGAAGTGACCCGGCGGGGGTGTGGTATATACCGTGGCGGGATGTCCGTTCGTCGAGGTGGACCCATCACCTGAGGTTGATCCGGTGCTCCGGTCCTTGGCACAATAGTCTGGTTCACTACTGCCGGATTGCTAGTCCCTGCTCCTGGTGTATCAAAGAGATTCATCGCATTGTAATCCGCCGGCAAGAGAGATTGATGTCTCCTCGTGATTACTTGATTCGCAGCATTCTGATCCATCAAAAGTCGATAATTCTCGGCTTGAATCCTCTGCGCCTGGGCATCTAAAGCGGCCCTTTCTTCAGCCATCCTAGTGTCCTCAGCTGCCAGGTCCTCCTTAGCATGTGTTATATGATCCTTTAGCTTCGCAATGTCCGCATTGTGATGATCCTACGTCGCCGGGGTAACTGCCGTGGTCAACAAGGTCGCACCGGGCCTCCTGCCGCGGCCGCTGATCCGGAATTCATTGCTGCTGTAGATGAAGACTGCAAGGTGGGTTGTGTTCCAGCCATAAAGATTCCAACTAGGTTTGGCGGTTCAAGAAATTCCAGAATACTTGTGCCATCGGAATACCCTTCATACACACCATCACGAACTTGATATAAGGACTCGGTTTCACCAGCGGATGATTCACCGTCGGAATAAGCGACCGTCTCACCTTCAGACACCGGTTTAGATCCGATCCCATGGACACATCCTACGAACGCACGCTTCATGGCAGGCTTAATCCGAGCAGGGCTTGCACGCTGAGCCGTCTCGACGAGGTCGGTGCAGATGTCCAGCTCAGGGCCCGGTTCGCCGATCTTGCCGATGAAGACATGAATTCCGCCAAAGGGGACCCAGTACCCATACTCGATTGAGCCGGCCTCAGGGTCCCATCCTTCGTCGTCAATGTAGAGCTTGCCGCGAGGACTCTTGGTCATCCACCCGACCGCGTACCCTTTGAGTCCTTCAAAGCTGCCCTTTAAGAACTCGAAACCATCGTGCGATAGCCCCACGGTGGGCGCCAACTGTCGTGGAAATATCATGTCGGATGTCCTCGTGAAAGGACTTAGTCATGGAGCCATCGCGACGGGTTAGCATAAAGGGGTTAAACCGGACGAAGGACACGAGGATTTTATACTAGTTCGGCCCCTTCGATGAAGGTGAAAACCTACGTCTAGTTGTGTTGGGATTATTGGGGTCTCGATAACCAGGGAGCTAAACATGCTATGCCCGGCTCTCGAGTTGTTGTTTCCTGTCCCTGAACCGCCGCCAGGTCGTCCCGTTATATACACAGGTTGACGCCCAGCCGGTTTACAAAGTCCCGAGGCCGGCTCATACAAGTGTCCGGCTCGGTCTCTCCTTTCCTATCTTATAATACAAGTTACATAACCATGGCAGTTTACCACTATGGGCCCTAATCCGCCTTTGGACTCCGGGCCTCTAAGCTTCATTAGTAAAGCGCCATCTTCTGAGTCTTTGTGGGCTTCAATATAGTTGAAGGTGAATCGGCCCCTCCTAGGCGGTTTACACTCAGTAGTTATATCCCCAACAGTATCCGTCACAAACTCCGAAGTGGAAAGCGCCATGAATCATCGGCGCCGGTGGGCCGCTCTTCGCGACCCTGGTTTTTTAGAAGAGGCCTTCAACACCTTCAACTCGGGTGATGAATACATCGGAGCTGCTCGAGATGGGCTTTCCAGAGCCACAGATCAATATTTGAAAGATATGCGGGTAAGTTCATACTTGCACAATTCTGATAATTATATACCAGTAGCCCCCGAGACTTGAAGCTGTTTAATCAACTGATTTGAGGATTGTTGTATACCCAGGTGCTCAAAGAGAAGAAGAGCCTGTTGGCTCAACAGCTGGAGAAGTGTTGATACGTCTCCAAGGTATCTATAATTTTTTATTGTTCCATTCTATTATATTACCACTTTTGGATGTTTAATGGGCTTTACTAAGCACTTCTATATTATTTTTGGGACTAACCTATGAACCAGAGGCCCAACCCAAATTTTCGCAGAAAAGGAATATCAAACGTAGTCCAAACAGAATGAAACCTTCGGGAAAGTTATTTTTGGAACAAATGCAATCCAGGAGACTTGGAGTGGACGTCAAGAAACAAACGAGGAAGCCACGAGGTACGGAGGCGCGCCCCCCACCCTCGTGGCTCCCCTGACCGACTTCCTTCGCCTATATATACTCTCATACCCTAAAAACATCCAGGAGCACCACTAAACCCTATTTCCACTGCCATAACCTTCTGTACCCGTGAGATACCATCTTGGGGCCTTTTTCGGCGCTCCGCCGAAGGGGGAATCGATCATGGAGGGCTTGTACATCAACACCATAGCCTCTCCGATGAAGTGTGAGTAGCTTACCACAGACCTTCGGGTCCATAGTTATTAGCTAGATGACTTCTTCCCTCTCTTTGAATCTCAATACAAACTTCTCCTTGATCTTCTTGGAGATCTATTCAATGTAACTCTTTTTGTGGTGTGTTTGTCGAGATCCAATGAATTGTTGTTTTATGATCAAGTTTATCTATGAGAAATATTTGAATCTCCTCTAAAAAAAATTTATGTATGATTTGTTATCTTTGCAAGTCTCTCTGAATTATCAGTTTGGTTTGGGCTACTAGATTGATCTTTCTTGCAATGGGAGAAGTGCTTAGATTTGGGTTCAATCTTGCGGTGTCCTTTCCCAGTGACAGTATGGGCAGCAAGGCACGTATTGTATTGTTGCCATCGAGGATAAAAAGATGGTGTTTATATCATATTGCTTGAGTTTATCCGTCTAAATCATGTCATCTTGCCTAATGTGTTACTCTGTTCTTATGAACTTAATACTCTAGATGCATGCTGGATAGCGGTCGATGTGTGGAGTAATAGTAGTTGATGCAGAATCGTTTCGATCTACTTGTCGCGGACGTGATGCCTATATACATGATCATGCCTAGATATTCTCATAGCTATGCACTTTTCTATCAATTGCTCGATAGTAATTTGTTCACCCACCGTAATACTTATGCTATCTTGAGAGAAGCCACTAGTGAAACCTATGGCCCCCGGGTCTATTTTCCATCATATAAGTTTCCGATCTATTTTATTTTGCAATCTTTACTTTCCAATCTATATCATAAATATACCAAAAATATTTATCTTATTATTATCTCTATCAGATCTCACTTTTGCAAGTGGCCATGAAGGGATTGACAACCCATTTATCATGTTGGTTGCAAGGTTCTTATTTGTTTGCGTAGGTACGAGGGATTTGTGTGTAGCCTCCTACTGGATTGATATCTTGGTTCTCAAAAACTAAGAGAAATACTTACGCTACTTTGCTGCATCACTCTTTCCTCTTCAAGGGAAAACCAACACAGTGCTCAAGAGGTAGAAAGTGTCAGACCATGCTAGCCACTGCTACCGCCAAACTGGAGAAATCCAAGAAGGAAGAATCTGGTAGTGATACCTTCCATCGAGAAAACGTAATCATATGCCAGGACTATTAATGCGGGTGCATTTATTATGGCAGAGTCGTCACATCATCCGGGAGAGGTACCGGAATCCGCGCCGGCAGGAGGTCCAGGAGCTCAAAGGCAACTGGCTGCGGGCTAGCATATACTGAAGTGGGTTCAGTTGGAGAAAAACAAACTCCAAGATTCCCTCTCCAAGCTCGGCGAAGAGCTAAAATATGTGCGGGCCCATCTAGCTGACTCTATGAAGGAGAATAAGAAGATGCGAGGCGGCATATTTAGTATGTGTTTAAACTTACCCCTGCGTAATTAGGCTAGGGAAGAAACTGCCAGCATTATGTTTGTAGGTACACTGACGGGCCGTCCCGAAGAGGAGGTGTCCGGATCATCGAGCGATCTGCTACAAGAGCTGTCGCAAATGCATGAGCGAGCTCGACAGGCGATGCAAAGTATTGCCATGGCCTTACGGCCATCTGATTCCCCTCCAGGAAGTATGGAGGGGCTTGTACAACTATTGAAAGGAGCGCGGTGGCGCTTCTGATTATGGAAGATATCGGCCTGCCGGGAAGATGTGCGAGAGGCCTGGGCGATGGTGAAAACTCGGCATACCAAGCTCGACCCGAATCAGATGGCTCGGGTCGGACATTTAGGGTTAAATGGAGAAGAAATTCCTGTTAGTTTAGTATATGACCAGGTGCATGTAGCCTTCAAGTATTCCCAGCAGGATTATAGGCTAGATAGCATGTTGGATGGCATAGAGGAAGAAGTTTTTGAGTCGAAGTGACTATGTACTTCTATTGACAAATTTGTCCCTAGCCGGATTGTAAAACGATTGTCATGGAATACATTTTCGCGTTCACATCTAGACCCGAAGGTGCAGAGTGTTTCTGAATACCCGCTCGGTAAGATATACCGGGGTACGCGTGGAGACCAGGCGTAGGGGTCATAGGTGCTTGCACAAACAAGTATCCGGCTAGCTTTGTTATATTACATTTTTTATCATAAGAAACATCTTCCAGAGAGAATAGTTCCGTTAAAGGTTCGTTTCCCTGGGTCAGCATGCGTTAATCGTGCATGTCAGAACTGTGTTTGAGAAAACCACAACATACATAACATCTGGGGGTCCATAATGTGATAAGTAAAAAACATCTTTCGTCCGCCGGTCGAATATTCCCTTAAGAACGCTAGCTTTCGGCTTCAGCCAGTTTGAGGTACACATCCGGATGACCTGGCAGTAACAATCACAGAGGTGCTCCCTTTATGCCCTAGCCGAACTAACGGGAACGTAGGGCATAAGCACAGGATCCAGGCAACCCATCTTGGCCAAAACTTAAGTCATATCGATGCATATAATGGCAAAGAAAAGGTACATACGTGGAAAAGACACATATGCGGTGAGCTTGATGCTCTGAAAATAATAATAATAATAATAATAATAAGCTTCTTTACAAGAAGCCCCCAGGTATAATTGGCGTACATATTTTAGAATGTGCGCGTCGAAGGTGCACGGTTTAGCCGCGCAAAAGCTTTAAGGCTTGAAAAAGGAAAATGTGAAAAGAGAGGAAAATAAATACTGGAAACAAAAAGGGGAAAAGGAGACGAACAAACAGTCTAGCGCTAGGCATAGAATCTTCGGAGTCTAGCCGCGTTCCATGGGTTCGGCTTTAGGCGATTGTCTGACGCATCACGCAGGCAGTACGCTCCTCCGATGAGAACTTCGTCAATGATGAAGGGACCCTCCCACTTGGGCATGATTTTGTCCTTTTTCTTCTCCGGTAAGCATAGAACAAGTTCACCAACATTATAAGTCTTGGCTTGTACTTCTTTGCTTTGATATCTGCAGGCATGTTCTTGATAGAATGCAGAACGGGCTTTTGCGATGTTGCGCTCCTCTTCCAGAGCATCTAGGCTGTCTTGTCGATCAAGTTCGGCCTCTCTCTCTTCATACATGCGCACTCGAGGTGAGTCATGAATAATGTCGTAGGGTAACACAGCCTCTACACCGTACACCATGAAAAAAGGTGTGTATCCGGTAGAACGATTGGGCGTGGTCCGCAGCCCCCAGAGTACGAAGTCAAGTTCCTACACCCAGTGCTTGTCTGGTTCTTTCAAAGACCGCACTAATCTAGGTTTAATGCCTCTCATAATAAGACCATTGGCTCGTTCGACTGGAATGTTGGTTTGTGGGTGATAGATGGAGGCGTCATCGAGCTTGATGCCCAGATTAGCACACCAGGCTTTCACCTCATCGACTGTGAAATTGGAGCCGTTGTCGGTGATGATGCTGTGTGGAACACCATAACGGTGCACAACACCGGATATAAAGTCTATCACTGGCCCGGCTTCGGCCGTTTTAACTAGTTTGGCTTCTATCCACTTAGTGAATTTATCCACCATGACCAACATGTATTTTTCCTTATGGCTTCCTCCTTTAAGGGGTCCGACCATGTCAAGCCCCCAGACCGCGACAGGCCAAGTAATGGGGATTGTTTGTAAAGCGGTGGGTGGCATATGGCTTTGGTTGGCAAAAAGCTGGCATCCGACGCAATGTTGGACAAGGTCCTGTGCGTCTGCTTGGGCCGTCAGCCAATAGAAACCTGTACGGAAGGCCTTTCTTACAAGGGCCCGAGCCGCGGCGTGGTGACCTCTGAGACCGGCATGAATTTCTGCCAAGAGTTGCCACCCTTCTTCCTCGGAGATGCATCTTTGAAGTACTCCGGTAGCACTTTTCTTGTAGAGTTCTCCCTCGTGAACTTTGTAGGCTTTAGAGCACCGCACAATGCAGCGTGCCTCATTCTGATCCTCAGGGAGTTCTCGCCTATTAAGGTAGGCAAAGAAGGGTTCGGTCCATGGGGCAATGACTGCCATGATGAGATGGGCCGATGATGTAATTTTGGTGGCTGAGCCCCCGGTGACGTCGATGTGTTCGGAGTCTGGGGTGGTAATCGGATCCAGATTCGTGTTACAGCTCTCCCCTTGCCACACCACGGATCGCTTGAAAAGCCTTTCCAAGAAGATGTTAGGTGGGACGGGGTCGCGCTTAGCACCGATGCGAGCAAGGACATCCGCCGCTTGGTTACTTTCTCGAGCCACATCGTGGAACTCGATCCCCTCAAACCGAGCCGACATTTTGAGAACGGCATTATGGTAAGCCACCATCTTTGGATCTTTGGCGTCAAAATCTGCATTTATTTTAGATATTGCGAGGTTTGAATCCGTGCACACTTCTAGGCATTGTATGCCCATGGAGACGGCCATCCGGAGACCATGCAATAAGGCTTCGTATTCAGCTGCATTTATTGTTGTTCGTGAATAATATTTGGAGGACGTACTGAACTGTATCTCCAGTAGGGGATGTTAGGACAACGCCTGCCCCTAGGCCTACCGGCATTTTGGAGTCGTCGAAGTGCATGACCCAGTTTGAAAATGTGCCGTACTCTTTAGGGAGTTCGGCCTCTGTCCATTCGGCGATGAAGTCGGCCAATACTTGAGATTTAATGGCCCACCGCGGTTTGTATGTTATGTCAAATGGGAGAAGCTCAATGGCCCACTTGGCAATCTGGCCCGTGGTGTCGCTGTTATTTATTATGTCATAGAGTGGTACCTCGGAGGCCATCGTTATGGAGCATTCTTGAAAGTAGTGCAGTAGCTTCCAGGATGCCATGAAGACAGCGTATGCTATTTTTTGGTAATGTGGGTACCGGTATTTGCATGGTGTGAGGACAGCGGATACGTAGTATACTTGCTTCTGAAGCGGGAATTTGTGTCCGTCCTCCTCCCGTTTGACGACGAGCACCGCACTCACGACTTGGTGTGTGGCCGATATGTATAATAACATGGGTTTGCCGACATTTGGCACGACCAGGATTGGGTTGCTTGCTACAAGAGCCTTTATTTCTTCCAATACGGCCATTGCGGCGTCCGTCTACTCGAAGTGATCGGTGCATCGGAGAAGGCGATAGAGTGGCAATGCCTTTTCTCCTAGTTTGGACATAAAGCGGCTTAAAGCTGCCACACATCCGGATAGTTTTTGGACTTGATTGAAGTCTGTTGACATAGCCAACTGTGATAAAGCTCAGATTTTAGCTGGGTTTGTCTCAATTCCTCTATTGGAAACGATGAAGTGTAGAAGCTTTCTAGCGGGAACGCCGAAAACACACTTTTCCGGATTGAGCTTGATGTCATATGTTCGTAGGTTGTCGAATGTGAGACGCAGATCGTTTATTAAGGACTCGACGTGTCTGGTTTTGATGACTACATCATCTGCATATGCTTCTACTATTTTGCCAATTTGTTTCTCCACGCATGTTTGAATCATGCGTTGATAGGTGGCACCGACGTTTTTTAGCCCGAAAGGCATAGTGTTGAAGCAGAAAAAGCCCGTATGGGGTGATAAATGCCGTTGTCGCTTGATCGAACTCCATCATCTTGATTTGACGGTATCCGGAGTATGCATCGAGGAAACACAGTGAGCCGTGTCCTATAGTAGCATCGATAATCTCATCGATGTGGGGGAGGGGAAAGGGATCCTTAGGGCAGGCCTTGTTGAGGTCTTTGAAATCGACATAGGCGCCAGGATTTATCCTTCTTTGGTACCATCACCTGGTTTGCTATAACACTCCAAAAATTTTGATTTGGTTTTTAAAAATATTTATTTGATTTAAAGGAGGTTATTTGAATTTTTTTTAAGAAGGACTCTTCTTCTCTAATCCTTTTTTTTGACAATTTTTTTATGAGTCCTTCTCAATATTGATTTTGGTCTTAAGGGTTTTTCAACATGTTTTGAGTCAACACAGAAAATCTTGGGTTTTCTTAATATTTCTTTTATTTTAAAAAATAAAATATCCCTTTGACTTATGGATTGATTCTTCCCCATTCAAATTTTTTCTCTTGCCATGACCTAGGTTGAGAATATTTTTTTTTCAAAACCCACTCCCTACTTTGGGTCAAGTTAAATATCCCACCTCAACAAGTTTCAACCCATTTTTGTTATTCTATTTATTTTATTCTCAAAATAATTCTTGTCTTTTATTTTGGACCTAGGTGACTTACAAAGGAACTACAAGATTCCTTTTAATTTTGGTCCCAAATAAACTCGTATGGCTAGTCCTTAGTACCCTCAACCTAGATCCATCAAGATCCACTGGTCCACAATTCAAAATTTTCAAAATTTGCTTGCTGCAAGTTTGAACCAGATTTGCCAAATTTGGTGAAATTCATTCTTTTTCTTCTCCAAAAATTCTAAGAAAAATCAGGCAGCCCCTTGATGCATTGAGAGGTCACCTCACCAAAGATAAGCTCCAGAAAAATTTTCCACATGTCAAAAACATTTCATCGAACACTTGGCGTGCACTGTTTTTGTCAAAATTCAGAAAATTCAGAGTTTCAGTGTTTGGGTTCAGTCGACAGTGTCGTTTTCTTCAGAGCATGGTGTCAATCCCGCCAGTGCCCGCGTTGGCACCTTGCTCACTTCTTCTCCTCCTTATCCAGTGTGCTGCACGATTGTTTGGATGGGCGCAAGCGTCGGTGGCGACGTGGCACAGCAGCTCCGGCGTCTTCTGCATTGGCAGAACTGCCCGTGGCGGCCGACAGGGGGCCGGCCCTGCCTTTTGGCGCCGACCAGCACCGCCCAAGCCACACGGGGCTTCCGCGTGGCCATCCACTCCCCTGTGCACGGTGCAGCACAGTCGCCGTGGCCAGAGAGGCACAGAGCGCGCTCTTTGCCGCCGCCGAGCCCGTAAGCCGTTCCGTTGAGGGCTTGGAGTGTCGCCCAAGTCTGGCCAAGTTTAGCTATGGCATGAAGCAATTGATCCAATCCGCAGCTGCCCCGACCCCTAAAACCCCTGTTCGACCACTGCCTCGCCGTAATCACCATCGGAGCAACCCCGAGCTCGCCTTCGACCATGCATCACCCCTCCACCTCACAAGATCCACGCCCAACCACTAGGAGGGCCTCGAGCAGGTCTTCTTCCCCGACTCCGCCCGCCCCAATCCGCTTCGGGCTCCGGCACGATTCTCTCCGGTGAGGGCACCTCTGCCTCCCAAACCGCATCAGCAACCTCCTAGTGCACTTACTCTTCTGAACCTAGCCTCAATTTGGCGCTTGCAGCTCCCTTCGGAGAGAACCATCCTCGCCCAAACCGCCATCCGCCGAAGTAAAGGCCGCCGTCGACGTGGTGCTCGCCGACGACCAAGTCCACCACCCACCGACGCAGAATTGCCCCGTGAGTACAACCGTAACCGTACCCTCGTCTGGATCGCTGTCGATCGTTGCCGACGACCACCGCGAGCCTCGGGCGCCGGTGTATTCTGTTTTAGTTTTTAAACCTGACGGGTGGGACCCCCTCGTCAGCTTTCTCTCTTTTTTGAAACGTTTTCTGAAAACACCTTCGGGCAAAATACGCTTTCTAACTGAAACGTTTTTCTGTCTATTTCTAAACTAGCCCCTGGATGTTTTTTGTTTCATTACAGATTAATCCCTGGACTAAACCCTTATATCTTTTAAACAAAAGGTGATTTTGGCTTGATTCTTTTTCGATCATCTTTATTTTTCTATCTAGTTCTTTATCATATTTATTTTAAAAATATTTGGACCAAGTTTTATGCACACACGATATTTACGTTAGTATGCTATTTCTTTATAACGTAGATACCGAAGGAGGTGACGGAGCCGCAAACTTCACCGAGCTAGACTCCGACTACTCCGAACCAGGCAAGCATGTTTGAACCTTTGATATGATGAGTGTTTTGCGTGTTTGCTTGAGTAGTGTTCTCATGGCATGTGTTTATGTGCATTAGTGAATGTTATATCACACGCAAGGTAAGCTGCAAGTGAGCTTCGATATCTGATGTGCTCATATGATGGTAAAATAACCTGATCATGTGGTGGAATGATAGGTGCGAGCTGGTATTGTTGAAGCATGCCAGGCTTATGTCAACCATTTAACTCCGGTACTAATGTGGATCAAAGTCATGATCCCGTTCGTCCTCTTTTTCGTACTACCACATGTCTTCTGCAACGAATGCGGTCTAGTCAGTTGCAAACCTCTTTCCTTGTGCACATCAAACAGAGGGGCCGTGATGAGGGTTCCATGGTCCTGTATTAAAGACCGTCATCTGGTCAGGGGGCATGGGTGTTTCCGGTTGGGACCGAGAGGGGGGCACCCCTTAGAGCGTGTGATATAAATTTGATCCCATGCTACTCGAGGTTGTGGCCTCCCCGTCTCCAAGTTTTTCTTGAACGTTGTCTAGGGTGATTCCTGGCAGCGGGATGTGGAATGGGTGTGTACTGGTTAGATGAGTTTCATCTAAAATACCGTAAATGGAACTAGTCCTTTGTGACTACAGAAATCGGTTGACTGTGGGTAATGAATACAAGCTCTCCAGAGTCAAAATCATTCGGGTAACCGTGTCCATGGTCAAGGACCGTGATCAACATATCAGTGTCAGTGTCAGTCTCATCGTCAGTCTCAGTGTCAGTTTCAGTGACAATCCCCGGTGAACAAACATGAGTGGTAAACCCGGCTGAATATTATTTTTCATGTGGATGGACTAAGCAATTTATTATTATATATTGAGTACTGTTTGGGATGATTTAAGTTTATGAACTACTTGAATTCGAATGGTGAAATATAATCCCTTTATGTGATGTCGCTCAGACGTCCAACTGTGGCATTCTTGTTGTTTATTTTTGTTATAAGCCTTTATGCGATGTCGATCAGACGTCCGACTGTGGCATCCTTGTTATCTACTTTTGATATAAGGCCTTTATGTGATGTCGCTCAGACATCCGACTGTGGCATCCATGTTATTTACTTTCATTATAAGCCCTTTTCGAGATGTCGCTTAGACGTCCGACTGTGGCACGCACTGTCTTTTATATTTTATTATAAGCCATGTATGTGGTGTCGCCTTGACGCCCGACTGTGGCATGTTAATTTATTTTTACCTTTCGAGGCGTCGCTTCAGACACCCGATCGGTCTTTAGTTATTTATTTGGGATTTCGGGAGGACTACCGCCTGACTTCCTTTTTATTTAACATGCCGTGCAAATATATTATCTAAGTGTGCATTACTAATCTGCTCATGTGCATCATGTTTGCATTTGTTATATCTTATGTCCAAACTATCTTGCGAGTACATTCGAAGTACTCACTTGGCTTGTTGATTTGGCCATATATCGACGAAGGCGATCTTATGGATGAAGAGTACGATAGCGAGTCGGACGCCTAGAGGAGTCCCAGTCAGTCCCGTGCGATTCCTGGAATTGGTCACTTGTATCATATACACTTTTGCTACCCAATAAATCATCGAGCCTCACTCCGGCGCTCGATGAGCTGTAAGATTTAGGAGTCATGTCACCCACGTCACTGTGACATATCCACCACCACTCTTATTACGAGTCAGTAGTTATGCCACCATACTCTTGTGTCATATCCGCCTTTATGTATAATATCGGCGTGCTTGTAAGCTCAACCCTGTATAATATTTAGTATTTCTGGATTTCTGTATCAAGAATTTGTCTACTAGTAAGGCAGATTTTCCTATACTAGTCCGATAAATGGGTCGGTTTCTCAATAAATGTTTTATTGGGAAACCGGTCGTGACATTTGCAAGCCAGTCCAGGTGTTTTATCTCTTTGATGAATCCAGCCTCAAGTAACTTGGCTAGCTCCTCTCCCATGGCTTGTCGTTTGGGTTTGGAGAAGCGCCGTAATGTTTGCTTGACCGGCTTATATCCCTTTAGTATGTTTAGGCTTTGTTCGGCCAGCCTGCATGGGATACCTGGCATATCAGAAGGGTGCCAGGCGAATATGTCCCAGTTTTCACGTAGGAACGTCCGCAGAGTGGCGTCGACCGTGGGGTCCAACTGTGCCCTGATGGATGTTGTCTTCGTGGAGTCCGTTGGGTGGACCTAGAATTTGACTATTTCGTCTGCTAGCTTAAAGGAGGTGCATTTGGATCGCTTATCGAGGATCATGTTGTCCCTATCCATCGTGGAGCGCAAAGCGGCTAATTCTTCGGCCGCGAGGGCTTCAGACAATGCCTCGAGGGCCAAAGCGGCGGTTTTGTTTTCGGCGCGGAGTGCTATGTCTGGATCACTGGAAAGAGTGATGATACCATTGGGCCTGGGCATCTTGAGCTACATGTACCCGTAATGGGGTATAGCCTCGAAGCTTGCAAATGCATCTCGCCCTAATATGGTGTGCTATCCACTATTGAAACGGGCCACTTGAAAGGTTATCTCTTCGGGCCGATAATTCTCCGGCGTGCCGAATACCACATCAAGTGTGATTTTTCCCACACATCGTGCTTCCCGACTGGTAATAATTCCTCGAAAGGTCATGCTACTTTGCTCAATGCGGCTCCTATCTATTTCCATTTTGTTGAGCGTTTCCTCGTAAATGAGGTTTAGTCCGCTGCCGCCATCCATGAGCACTTTGGTAAGCCGAAAGCCGACCACAATTGGACTAAGGACCAATGTGACTGGTGCCCAGACTGTTCTTAATTTTGGTTCGTCACTGGCCTTGAAAGTTATGGCCATGTCGCTCCAGGTGTTTATTGCTGCAACTTGGCAGACTTCAGCGAGGCCGCGGAGTGCCCTTTTGCGCCTATTGTTTGAGGTGAAAGTCTCGAAGACTTTCAATAATCTAGGGTTGTTGTCTTTCGTGGGATGTTGCTCTGTGGTATTTTGGTGAGGAGATCCTCGCTGCCCTTGGCCACCTGCCAGAGTATCCAACATGCTCTAAGGCTGTGGGTTGGTATGGTATATGCTCTTCTGTGTATTTTGCATGACCTATCAAGCCATCCCTCCAGAACGGTTCCACGCCCTGTAATGCGCTTCGATATTTTTGTTATTGGATCAGGCGACCTACGAGGGTGCATCCTTTTTGTCCGGACGAGGGGTTTAGTGGAAATCAGTGGCTCCCAAGATGTTGCCTGAGTTTTCCAAGCGCTTTCCATTGCGCAGTACTTGTGTACTATGGTTGCCAAGTCAGTGAAGTGTGATACGTGATGGCAGTTGATTGCATTGAGGATTCCCTCGTCCGTGCAGTTTTTGCAGAATAATGAGATTGCGTCTTCATCGCAGCAGTCTTTGATCTTATCCTTGACAAAGAGGAATCTGGCCCAAAAGTGATGGACCATTTCTTGGGACTGCTGTCTGATGTGGGTAAGATCGCTTATATCTGGGTGGGACGGTGTATTTAAGTCCAAACCCTAACCCAATCTGGGATCCGGAGCTTGAGAAACTTCCGATCTTAACAGTTCGGACTCCGGGATATCAACCAATTTTTCAGTCCCACAGTCTGACTTAGGTTCGGAATACAGGGCATGTCTTCCCACGGGCGGGTATCTGGCTCTGTGAGCTTGGAAATTCAAACACAGTTCGTCCTCAATATAGAGGAAGAGTCGTCACATTGCTCCTTCACTACCGCTATCTGATGGGTGATCGATAGAGATTCAATTTCTCTCTGATCGGGTTTAAGCCCAATCCAATCGTAGTCCGTAGAGACTCCAAAACCGGCGATGCGATCCAAGAGTTTGTTTAAACACGACAAGTCCGTCGGATCCATCTGTTGGGAGTATTCTGAGCTGACGCGGAGGCGATTTTCGATGACCCGAAAAGTCATCGTCGGCCCGACGACCGAACGGGCGATCATAGTGAGGCCGGCTAGACGGAGGGTTTGGCCTAAGACCAAGGCTCCCCCAGAGGTGATGTTGTCCTTGTAACAAGGCGATCCATCAAGCCTATCTTCGACGTCATAGTGGAGCTCTTAATGAAAGCACCAATGTTTGTGTCCAAACCGGCGGATTTCGGGTAGGGGGTCCTGAACTGTGCGTCTAAGGCTAATGATAACTGGAGGCGGGGGACACAATGTTTACCCAGGTTCGGGCCCTCTCTATCTATGGAGGTAATACCCTACTTCCTGCTTGATTGATCTTGATGAATATGAGTATTACAAGAGTTGATCTACCACGATATCATAATGGCTAAACCCTAGAAGTCTAGCCTAGGAGATTATGATTGTTGCCCTATGGACCAAACCCTCTGGTTTATATAGACACCGGAGCAGGCTAGGGTTACACAAAGTCGGTTACAGAGAAAGGAATCTTCATATCCGAATCAGCAAGCTTGCCTTCCACAAAAAGGAGAGTCCCATCCGGACATGGGAAGAAGTCTTCTATCTTGTATCTTCATAGCCCAACAGTCTGGCTTATGCATATAGTCCGGCCATCCGAGGACCCCTTAATCCATGACTCCCTCAGCCACCTCGGGGAAACTTGAGGGTCGATTTTACTCGTAGCTTGACCTATCCGGTGTGCCATGAGAACGAGATATGTGCAGCTCCTATCGGGATTTGTCGGCACATTCGGGCGGACTTGCTGGTCTTGTTTTACCATTGTCAAAATGTCTTGTAACCAGGATTTCGAGTCTGATTGGGTGATTCCAGGAGAAGGAATGTCCTTCGTTGATCATGAGAGCTTGTGATGGTCTAAGTTGGGACACCCCTGCAGGGTATAAACTTTCGAGAGCCGTACCCGTAGTTATGTGGCAGATAGTAATTCGTAAATATCCGGTTGTAGAGAACTTGACACTTGTGTTAATTAAAATTCATCAACTGTGTGTGTAGCCGTGATTCTGTTTTCAACGTAGTCTAGGAAGTGAACACGGTTTGGGTTATGTTTGAACATAAGTAGTTTCATGATCACTTCTAAATTCACGACCATTGCGTAGCTTCTCATATTAATCTTATTTGCGTATGTTAGCTACCATATTTTCTTAGCGCTTACTGCAACTCCACCTCATAACCACATCCTACCCATAAGCTTAAATAGTCTTGATCTCGCGGGATTTGAGGTTGCTGAGTCTTCGTGAGTCACAGATACTACCAAACAGTTGCAGGTGCCGATGATACCAGTGCAGGCAATGCTACAGAACTCAAGTGGGAGTTCGATGAGGACCTTAGTTGTTACTATGTTTCGTTTTCTGATGATCAGTAGTGCAGCCCAGTTGGGACGATCAGGAATCTAGCATTTGGGGTTATCTTCTTTTCATTTGGATTCGTCCGTAGTCGGACTATGTGTGTACTCTGAATGATGTATGAATTATTTGTTCATTGTGTGAAGTGGCGATTGTAAGCCAACTATTTATCTATCCTTGTTCTTGTACATGGGATTGTGTGAAGATGACCCTTCTTGCGATAAAACCACAATGCAGTTATGCCTCTAAATCGTGCCTCGACACATGGGAGATATAGCCGCATCGTGGACATTACATCGTCTGGTGCCTCGACACGTGGGAGATATAGCCGCATCGTGGACAGTACATGCAAACGACTAACCATAACGGTTTGAAAAATCATATTTGTGTACTCGTGTGCGAGTTAATTCCATGTGCAGTAAATTAGAAGGAATTTTCAAACATAGTGGTCTCACGGCATGGACACATGCATGGAGTGCCATGGCATTTTTGTTCCAAAAAATTAAAAAATTGTCAGAAAAACATGAAACATTGGTTGATGTAATGTCATTCCACCAAAATGATGTGCTAAAAATTAGCTAGTTTGACAAAAGTTTTGACACACACCCCTCACAAACTGGAGCAACTCACTAGAAGGCTCGTGGTTCTGAGAAGAGAATAATGCATGTTTGATGACGAATGGCAGCTAGCTTCCTCTTATGGCCTTCAATTTTTTCCTACGTGTAACATGCACTAATACAACAGTCATGTGAAAATTTGGAAAATTTCAGGGGTCATTTGACCTTTAAAAGACATTTAAGTGATTTTCTAGCCATTTACTGACCGTAATTCAAATTTGAACTACATCTACATGCAACGGCTAATCATAAGGTTTTGGAAAATCATATTTGTGTACTTGTGTGTGAGTTAAAATATCACCAGACGATGTAAATATCTAGTGTTCAAAAAAGAAAATATAACATCTGGCAAGACAACCGGCCCCACACGATTGGCACTCTATTTCGTGCCTCGAGGTTTGGAAGGTGAGTGACGGGCTTTATTAATCAGACATAGTTCTACATTGGGAGCCATCAGCTATTATGTTCACACACGAATTTTGCTACGGGAATCGTGTGTAATTCACACTACAATACTCATAAATTCTGGCGACCGGCGTGTGTACTGTTCCCATCGATCTAGATTCTGGCCGCTAATAAATACTACCTTGCTCACGTCGTCCCGCCTGCATTCTCATCTAGATCCTCTCATTGCTCGCCCTCTCTCTCTCTCTCAAATCTCTGCCATGGTGCCGCCGGTCTGCCAACGCGCCGACGAGGAGTCGCCACCCCCTGAGGATGCTCACTCGAAAAGCAGTGACGAGGACACCTACGTGAAGCCGGACGAGGTTGCGCCAGACCCCGCAACTTTGGATTGGTTTTGGGGCCAGCATGATCTTTGTCTTTGTAAGTCGCTATCGCCGGCTGAGAAATCCAAGCAAGTGGCTTTCAAAAAGGAGATGGCGGAGGAGGATGCCAGGTACCAGGCGGCCTGTGAAGCCCGTGATGCCGCCTGGAAAAAGGAGGCAGCGGAGCTTTGGCGGCGGGCACGTCGTTGTGCGGAGGAGGTGTACGAAGAAGGTACTTCGCGAGGAAGGCCAAAGCCGCTAGGCGCCTCGTCGCTCCGTCGAGCTGGACCGATAAGCTCAAGTGTGCCACCGACGAGGAGCTCCAGTGGGCGCCCAAGGAAATGGCACGATCGTTCGTGCGCGTCCCCCTGCAAGAGGCAGATCGGCACACCAAGCACTACGAGACGGAGGAGGCGGCGTACTGCCTCCGCTCTGGGAAGACGCCGGGCACCAGGGAGCTGTTGGCGAGGGGCTGCCGGAATAATGGCCCCAGGAGGGATTATTAGTTTTTCTATTGTTCATTTTCAAAGTTATGCATTGTACCTAGTAGTTAAGTATCATCATGTATATGTGTTAATATTACATATATTCTGTGATGAACTAATGAAAAATTAATATTATATATATTATGAATTCCATTTTCTATCTGTTTTTGTATACTACTTCGAATCTATCTGTTATCATCCACATATACAGAATGGAAATCGTATAAACACACATTGAAACAGAACATATAAGAACGGAAAACAGAGTACACACATTGAAACAGAGCAATAAATAGAGCAATAGTATGATTGATGTGAATACATAGCTATCCACGTCGAAATGACTCAACAAAACAAAAAACGTCCATGAGATCATGACCAGCAGCCCTTGCCTAAGGTAGCTCTTGGCTCTGCCTAAACTCGTGCAGGCGTTCGTCCAAGCGGTCGACACACTCGCGTTAAATCTGGAGCGCATTCTCGAGCTCCAAGTTCGCTATTTCATCGAAGATCACCACCTCGAGGATGCGACGGCCATGTTCCTCTACTGCACCCAGGTAGACACCTAGGCCAAGGAGGCGGTCGAACCTACCGACCAACGCGTTGGCATCGAGAAGGCGCGGACAAGGCGAACCACGCGACCCATGCAAACAGTGCGGCAGGCGTCCGATGCAAGTACGACGCGGCCATCCTCTGGTGCAAGTACGGTGCAGAGGGCCTGTGCCCACTCCTAGCGAGGAATGGGGGTACTGACGGGACATGTACCCAGTTGCGATGCCATATCGACAACAGGCAAGCGCCGATGGATCCTCTCTTGCTGTGCGGCGTGCCACACTCTCGCTCTGCGGCGCTCCAACGGTCTTGACTTGCGGCGAGCCGCAACCTATCAGCATGAACGCGCCTAGCTTGCTCTGCAGCGTGCCATCGATCATGTTGTGCAGCAAGCTGCAGCCTCCCGGCGCTGACATGCCTATCTTGATCCGCGGCGCTGAAGCGCCATGTGCCAAGGGTCTGCTCAACCATCCGCGTTGCCGGGGAGCGCCGTGGCCTCGACGGGCCATGGCGCCTTCTGGTTTTCCTTGTCGGCGAGGTTGATGGCAGAGGCGGTGCTTTGGTGCATTGGCATGCTTGGAAAAGGTGGATGTGCTAGAGGTAGCGCTTGTTGCCTCCGGGCGTCGCACCGTGCCTAGGTTTATGTGCATTATCTGGGTGGCGAGAAACAAGTGAGGAAATGGCGGGAAACGGTCGCGTGTTCATAGAACACCATCAATTAATAGAAACTTAGCATATATAAGGAACATAAAGCTAGCACAAGAAGTAGATGATGATGAGATGAATACGGACCACACTAGGGAACCCATTGGTGGTGAATTCATCAATCGCAAACGGTTGTACACTAGCAAGTGTTTTCCCACAACACACACGGCTTATTCCATCACAAATAGGTCGGATGGATCAACTTTATGCCACGTATACACATTGTCAAAAAATAATGTGGTAGACCTTCCTTAACATATGTTAAAAAATAAAAAACAAGGACCTCGAGGTTAAATTAGCTGAGGGAATGGATCATTTCGGTAATTTTACCAAAATGACCCATCCTATCAGTTAATTTAACATCAACACAACTTCCCATCTAGTCACGCATCTGATGGATGCTCCAGCCTGAGCACACTTAACTTGAGAGTTCTCTTAGATGAGCTACTGGTGGAATAACTAGTCCTTGCTAATAGGATGCATCTTAGCATCCTTATGGCGTATACAGATGACTGCCCATCCCCGAATGGCCAATACATGCTGTCTAGACACAACATATCACATACGTCTTATTAGAAGTAATCGTCTGTGTTACTATAGGTCTTCAGACACATTTCTGATTACATACTTGTTTGCCACGTATCACACACATCTTGTTATATTGAACCGTTTCTGTTCTCTTGCCTCAACGCAAACAGTTCACCCGAGTGAACCACATGCCGTATATCGCACACACCTTGATCTTCATGACCGTTTCTTTTGTGTTGCCTAATCACAAACAGTTCATCCAAGTGAACCTTATGCTTTATATCGCACACAGCTTCATCTGGCTTACCGTTCCTTTTGTTCCTCCTCATCGCAAATAGTTCATTGAACTAAACAGTATGCCCTACATCGCACACGCAACTAAAATCTGAACCGTGTTTGATGCATCTGTCATCGCAAATGTTTTGCACATTTTGACAAATCTCTTACACCGCCTTTTGCGATTATTACATGACACACCATTTCTCGAAGGGTCTCTGATCATAGTGTCGCGTTAGCAGCATCCTGCAGTAGTGATGAACAATACGTCCAATCTGACAATGAAAACAGTTCTGGACACAACGCTCATAACTCGCCTGGGCACTCTTGAGCCCAAAAGGCCTAGACACATAGCAGAAAGCTCCAAAAGGTGTGATAAAAGCCGTCTTCTCTTGGTCTTTGACTGCCATCTTGATCTGATGGTAACCAGAATAAGCATCCAAGGAACACAAACACTAATGATCCTCCGTTACATCTATGATTTGATCGATACGGGGAAGAGCAAAAGGATCAACTGGACAAGCTTTATTGAGGTCTGTATAATCCACACACATATGTCAAGTGCCATTTTTCTTAAGTACCAGGACCGGATTAGGCAACCACTCTGGGTGAAAAACTTTAACGATGAACCCGCCCACTAAGATCTGGGCCACCTCTTCTCCAATGGCATTACGTCTCTCTTCATTTAAACGACAAAGGAATTGCTTGACCGGCTTAAATTTAGGATCAATCTTGTGATTGCAATTAGGGAGTTCTCTCGGTACACCCGGCATGTCTGAAGGCTTCTGATACGTTTCCAATGTATCTATAAGTTTGGATTGTTCCATGCTATTATATTATCTGTTTTGGATGTTTATTGGGCTTTAGTATGCACTTTTACATTATTTTTTGGACTAACCTATTAACCAGAGGCCCAGTCCAAATTGCTGTTTTTTGGCCTATTTCAGTGTTTCGCAGAAAAGGAATGTCAAACGGAGTCCAAACAGAATGAAACCTTCGGGAGAATCGTTTTTGGAACAAACACAATCCAGGAGACTTGGAGTGGACGTCAAGGAAGCAACAAGGCGGCCACGAGGCAGGGAGGCGCGCCCAGGGGGGTAGGCGTGCCCCCCATCCTCGTGGGCCCCTCGTGCCTCCCGTGACCGACTTCCTTCGCCTATATATACTCATATACCCTGAAAACATCCAATACCACCACGAAACCCTATTTACACCACCGCAACCTTCTGTACCCGTGAGATCCTATCTTCGGGCCATTTCTAGCGCTCCGGCGGAGGAGGAATCGATCATGGACGACTTCTACATCAACACCATAGCCTCTCCGATGAAGTGTGAGTAGTTTATCTCAGACCTTTGGGTCCATAGTTATTAGCTAGATGGCTTCTTCTCTCTCTTTGATTATCAATACAAAGTTCTCCTCGATCTTTGTGGAGATCTATTTGACGTAATACTTTTTGCGGTGTGTTTGTCGAGATTCGATAAATTGTGGGTTTATGATCAAGATTATCTAAGAACAATATTTGAATCTCCTCTGAATTATTTAATGTATGATTTGTTATCTTTGCAAGTCTCTTCGAATTATCAGTTTGGTTTGGCCTACTAGATTGATCTTTCTTGCAATGGGAGAAGTGCTTAGGTTTGGGTTCAATCTTGCGGTGTCCTTTCCCAGTGACAGTAGGGGCAGCAAGGAACGTATTGTATTGTTGCCATCGAGGATAAAAAGGTTGGGTTTATATCATATTTCTTGAGTTTGTCCCTCTACATCATGTCATCTTGCCTAATACATTACTCTGTTCTTATGAACTTAATACTCTAGATGCATGTTGCATAGCGGTCGATGTGTGGAGTAATAGTAGTTGATGCAGAATTGTTTTGATCTACTTGTCGCGGACGTGATGCCTATATACATGATCATGCCTAGATATTCTCATAACTATGCACTTTTCTATCAATTGCTCGATGGTAATTTGTTCACCCACCGTAATACTTATGCTATCTTGAGAGAAGCCAGTAGTGAAACCTATGGCCCCCGGGTCTATTTTCCATCATATAAGTTTCCGATCTATTTTATTTTGCAATCTTTACTTTCCAATCTACATCATAAAAATACCAAAAATATGTATCTTATTATCTCTATCAGATCTCACTTTTGCAAGTGGCCGTGAAGGGATTGACAACCCCTTTATCACGTTGGTTGCAAGGTTCTTATTTGTTTGTGCAGGTACAATGGATTTGCGTGTAGCCTCCTACTGGATTGATACCTTGGTTCTGAAAAACTAAGGGAAAATACTTACGCTAGTTTGCTGCATCACCCTTTCCTCTTCAAGCGAAAACCAACGCATGCTCAAGAGGTAGCAAGAAGGATTTCTGGCATCGTTGCCGAGGAGTCTACGCACAAGTCAACACAAACCAAATACCCGTCGCAAACTCTTATCCCTCGTATTACATTATTTGTCATTTGCTTCTCGTTTTCCTTTCCCCCACTTCACCCGTGTCGTTTTATTCGCCCTCTTTTTCCCGTTCGCCTCTTTTTTGATTGCCTCTTGTTTGCTTGTGTGTTGGATTGTTTGTCCCGATGGCTCAAGATAATACTCCCTCCATTCCTAAATATAGGGTGTATAGTTTTTGGCACGGAAATTAAAGAACGCACATGGAGGGAAAATTTCACAAGTTTTGGGTGAGATTACACCTGACTAATTGACATGAGTAAATAGAGGAGCTTACCTTATATCAGGAAATGTAATCAAATTCCTAAAAAAATATTCAAACGAGTGGTGCAACTCAATGCACCTTATATTTTGGATTTTTTTCTCAAAAATCTATACACCTTATATCAAGGAACGGAGGGAGTACTAAATTGTGTGATTTTTCCAATACCAATAACAATGATTTTCTTAGCACTCTTATTTCTCCTATTACCGATGTTGAATCTTGCAAAATTAATGTTGCTTTGTTGAATCTTGTCATGAAAGATCAATTCTATGGCCTAACTAGTGAAGATGCCGCTACAGATCTAAACAACTTTGTTGATTTGTGTGGTATGCGAAAGAAGAAAGATGTGGATAATGACATTGTTAAATTGAAACTATTTCCGTTTTCACTTAGAGATCGTGCTAAAACTTGGTTTTCGTCTTTGCCTAAAAATAGTATTTATTCGATAAGTGCAAGGATGCTTTTATCTCTAAGTATTTTCCTCCCGCCAAGATCATCTCTCTTAAAATTGATATTATGAATTTTAAGCAACTTGATCATGATCATGTTGCACAAGCTTGGGAGAGAATGAAATTAATGATACGTAATTGCCACACATGGTTTGAATTTATGGATGATTATACAAATTTTTATGCCGGATTGAATTTTGCTTCTAGAAATCTTTTAGATTGGGCCGCGGTAGGAACAATTATGGAAATCACTTTAGGAGAAGCTACTAAACTCCTAGATAATATTATGATTAATTATTCTCAATGGCACACCAAAAGATCTACTAGTAAAAAGGTTCATGCGATAGAAGAGATTAATGTTTTGAGTGGAAAGATGGATGAACTTATGAAATTGCTTGCTAATAAGAGTGTTTCCTCTGATCCTAATGATATGCCTTTATCCACTTTGATTGAAAATCATAATGAATCTATGGATGTGAATTTTGTTGGTAGGAACAATTTTGGTAACAACGCTTATAGAGGAAACTTTAATCCTAGGCCATTCCCTAGTAATTCCTCTAATAATTATTTTAATTCCTACAGCAACTCTTATGGAAATTTTAATAAGTTGCCCTCTTATTTTGACATTATTGTTAAAGAGTTTATGATTTCTCAAAAGAATTTCAATGCTTTGCTTGAAGAAAAATTGCCTAAGATTGATGAGTTGGCTAGGAACGTGGATAGAATTTCTCATGATGTTGATTCTTTGAAACTTAGATCTATTCCACCTAACCATAATATCAATGAGTCCCTCAAAGCCATGAGAATTTCCATTGATGAGTGCAAAGAAAGAACCGCTAGGATGCGTGCTAAGAAAGTTGGCTTTGTAAAAGCGTGTTCTTCTAGTTTTCATGATAATAGGGATGAAGATCTAAAAGTGATTGATGTGTCTCCTATTAAATCTTTGTTTTGCAGTATGAATCTTGATAATGATAGGACTAGAGATGAGTCAACTTTAGTTGAAAGGCGTCCCAATGATTCAGAGTTTTTAGATCTTGATGCAAAAATTGGTAAGAGTGGGATTGAAGAGGTCAAAACATTACATAGCAATGAACCCACTATTTTGGATTTCATGGAATTTAATTATGATAATTGTTCTTTAATAGATTGTATTTCCTTGTTGCAATCTGTGTTAAATTATCCTCATGCTTATAGTCAAAATAAAGCTTTTACTAAAGATGTCGTTGATGCTTTAATGCAATCTTATGAAGAAAAACTTGAATTAGAAGTTTCTATCCCTAGAAAACTTTATGATGAGTGGGAATCTACAATTAAAATTAAAATTAAAGATCATGAATGTTATGCTTTGTGTGATTTGGGTGCTAGTGTTTCCACGATTCCAAAAACTTTGTGTGATGTGTTAGGTTTCCGTGAATTTGATGATTGCTCTTTAAACTTGCACCTTGCGGATTCCACCATTAAGAAACCTATGGGAAGGATTAATGATGTTCTTATTGCTGCAAATAGGAATTATGTGTCCGTAGATTTTATTGTTCTTGATATAGATTGCAATCCTTCATGTCCTATTATTCTTGGTAGACCTTTCCTTAGAACGATTGGTGCAATTATTGATATGAAAGAAGGAAATATTAGATTCCAATTTCCATTAAGGAAAGGCATGGAACACTTTCCTAGGAAGAAAATCAAATTACCTTATGAATCTATTATGAGATCCACTTATGAATTGAATACCAAAGATGGCAATACTTAGATCTATTCTCGCTTTTATGCCTAGCTAGGGGCGTTAAACGATAGCGCTTGTTTTTTGTTCTTAGCTTTTTGTTCCTGTTTAGTAACAAATAATTCATCTATCCTCTGGTTAGATGTGGTTTTGTGTTTTAATTAGTGTTTGTGCCAAGTAAAACCTTTAGGATAACCTACGGCGATAGTTAATTTGATCTTGCTGAAAAACAGAAACTTTTGCCTGCACGAGAATAATTTTCATAAATCACAGAAACGTGCTTTTCAGTTGATTATTGTGAAGAAGATTCGTAAACAAATTACCTAGGACTTCCTAATTTGTTAGAATTTTTGGGCTTCCAGAAGTATTCGTGAGTTACAGATTGCTACAGATTGTTCTGTTTATGACAGATTCTATTTTTCGTGTGGTGTTTGCTTATTTTGATGAATATGTGGCTAGTATAGGGGGGTATGAACCATAGAGAAGTTGGAATACCGTAGGTTTAACACCAATATAAATAAATAATGAGTTCATTACAGTACCTTAAAGTGTTGGTTTGTTTTATTTTGCTAACCGAGCTCATGAGATTTTCTTTTGAGTTTTGTGTTGTGACGTTTTCAAGTTTTTGGGTAAAGATTTGATGGATTATGGAATAAGGAATGGCTAGAGCTTAAGCTTGGGGATGCCCAAGGCACCTCAAGGTAAAATTCAAGGGCAACCAAAAGCCGAAGCTTGGAGATTCCCTAGAAGGCATCCCCTCTTTCGTCTTCGTCCATCGGTAACTTTACTTGATGCTATATTTTTATTCACCACATGATATGTGTTTTGCTTGGAGCGTCTTGTTTCATTTGAGTCTTTGCTTTTAGTTTACCACAATCATCCCTTCTGTACACACCTTTTGGGAGAGACACACATGAATCGGAATTTATTAGAATACTCTATGTGCTTCACTTATATCTTTTGAGCTAGAAAATTTTGCTCTAGTGCTTCACTTATACCTTTTTAGAGCACGGTGGTGGTTTTATTTTGTAGAAATTATTGATATCTCATGCTTCACTTATATTATTTTGAGAGTATTTTAGAACAGCATGGTAATTTGCTTGGGTGATAAAATTAGTCCTAATATGATGAGCATCCAAGATAGGTATAATAAAAACTTTCATATAGAGTGCATTAAACACTATGATAAATTTGATAATTGATAATTGTTTTGAGATATAAAGGTGGTAATGTTAGAGTCATGCTAGTTGGTAATTATGAAATTGAGAAATACTTGTGTTAAAGTTGGCAAGTCCCGTAGCATGCACGTATGGTGAACGTTGTGTGACAAATTTGAATCATGGGGTGTTCTTAGATTGCCTTCCTTATGAGTGGAGGTCGGGATCGCGCGATGGTTAACTCCTACCAACCCTTCCCCTAGGAGCATGCATAGTAGTACTTTTTTGAGTGCTAATTAACTTTTGCAATAAGTATATGAGTTCTTTGTGACTAATGTGAGTCCATACATTATACGCACTCTTACGCTTCCGCAATTTGCTAGCTTCTACGGTACCGTGCATTGCCCTTTCTCACCTTGAGAGTTGGTGCAAACTTCGCCGGTGCATCCAAACCCCATGATACGATACGCTCTATCACACATAAACTTCCTTATACCTTCCTCAAAACAGCCACCATACCTACCTATTATGGCATTTCCATAGCCATTCCGAGATGTATTGCCATGCAACTTTCCACCGTTCCGTTTATTATGACACGCTCCATCATTGTCATATTGCTTTGCATGATCATGTAGTTGACATCGTATTTGTGGCAAAGCCACCTTTATATTTCTTTCATACATGTCGCTCTTGATTCATTGCATATCCCGGTACACCGCCGGAAGCATTCACATAGAGTCATATTTTTTCCTAAGTATTGAGTTGTAATTCTTGAGTTGTAAATAAATAGAAGTGTGATGATTTCCATTATTAAAGCATTGTCCCATGCTAGGAAAGGATGATGGAGACTATGATTCCCCCACACGTCGGGATGAGACTCCGGACTTTATGAAAAATAAAAGAGGCCAAAGAAGCCCAAATGAATAAAAAGGAGGCCAAAGAAGCCCAAATAAAAAATAAAAAAATAAAAAAATGAGTGAAAAAGAGAGAAGGGACAATGTTACTATCCTTTTCCACACTTGTGCTTTAAAATAGCACCATGATCTTCATGATAGAGAGTTTCTTATTTTGTCACTTTCATATGCTAGTGGGAATTTTTCATTACAGAACTTGGCTTGTATATTCCAATGATGGGCTTCCTCAAATTCCCCCAGGTCTTCGTGAGCAAGCAAGTTGGATGCACACCCACTTAGTTTCTTTTATTGAGCTTTCATACATTTATAGCTCTAGTGCATCCGTTGCGTGGCAATCCCTACTCCTCATATTGACATCAATTGATGTGCATCTCCATAGCCCGTTGATTAGCCGCGTCAATATGAGACTTTCTCTTTTTTTGTTTCTCACATAATCCCTATCATCATACTCTACTCCACCCATAGTGCCATGTCCATGGCTTACGCTCATTTATTGCGTGAGGGTTGAAAAGGCTAAAGCGCGTTAAAAAGTATGAACCAATTGCTTTGCTGAAACCGGGGTTGTGCATGATGGGAGCATTTTGAGTGACAAAAATGAAGCATGGCCAAACTATATGATTTTGTAGGGATAAGCTTTTTTTCACTATGTTATTTTGATAAGACATAAACAGCTTGGTTACCATGCTTGAAGTATTACTATTTTTATGTCAATATAAACTTTTATCTTGAATCTTTTGGATCTGAACATTCATGCCACAATAAAGAGAATTACATTGAAAATTATGTTAGGTAGCATTCCACATAAAAAAATCTGTTTTTATCATTTACCTACTAAAGTACAAGAAGGAATTAAGATTGGGGATGCTTGATACGTCTTCAACATATCTATATTTTTTTATTGTTCCATGCTATTATATTATCTATTTTGGATGTTTAATGGGCTTTACTATGCATTTTTACATTATTTTTGGGACTAACCTATTAACTGGAGGCCCAGTCCAAATTGCTGTATTTTTTGCCTATTTCAGTGTTTCGTGGAAAAGGAATACCAAACGGAGTCCAAATGGAATGAACCCTTCGGGAGAATCATTTTTGGAACAAACGCGATCCAGGAGACTTGGAGTGGATGTCAAGGAAGCAACGAGGCGGCCACGAGGCAGGGAGGCGCGCCCCCACCCTCGTGGGCCACTCGTAGCTCCCCTGACCGACTTCTTTCGCCTATATATACTCATATACCCTGAAAACATCCAAGACCACCACGAAACCCTATTTCCACCGCCGCAACCTTCTGTACCGTGAGATCCCATCTTGTGGCCTTTTCCGGCCCTCCGTTGGAGGGGGAATTGATAACGGAGGGCTTCTACATCTACATCATAGCCTCTCCGATGAAGTGTGAGTAGTTTATCTCAAACCTTCGAGTCCATAGTTATTAGCCAGATGGCTTCTTCTCTCTTTTTGGATCTCAATACCATGTTCTCCTCGATCTTCTTGGAGATCTATTCGATATAACTCTTTTTTTGGTGTGTTTGTCGAGATCCGATGAATTGTGGGTTCATGATCAAGTTTATATATGAGAAATATTTGAATCTCCTCTGAATTCTTTTATGTATGATTGAGTTATCTTTGCCAGTCTCTTCGAATTATCAGTTTGGTTTGGCATACTAGATTGATCTTTCTTCCAATGGGAGAAGTGCTTAGCTTTGGGTTCAATCTTGCGGTGTCCTTTCCCAGTGACAGCAGGGGCAGCAAGGCACGTATTGTATTGTTGCCATCGAGGATAAAAAGATGGCGTTTATATCATATTGCATGAGTTTATCCCTCTACATCATGTCATCATTCTTAATGCGTTACTCTGTTCTTATGAACTTAATACTCCAGATGCATGCTGGATAGCGGTCGACATGTGGAGTAATAGTAGTAGATGCAGGCAGGAGTCGATCCACTTGTCACGTACATGATGCCTATATACATGATCATGCCTAGAAAACATCATAATTATTCGCTTCTCTATTAATTGCTCGACATTAATTTATTCACCCACCATAATACTTATGCTATCTTATGAGAAGCCACTAGTGAAACCTATGGCCCCCGGGTCTATCTTTTATCATATAAGCTTTCAATCTACTTGTATTTGCATCTTTACTTTTCCAATCTATATCATAAAATACCAAAAATATATTTATCTTATCATACTATCTCTATCAGATCTCACTTTTGCAAGTGGCCATGAAGGGATTGACAACCCCTTTATTGCGTTGGTTGCTAGTTCTTTGTTTGTTTGTGTAGGTGTGTGGGACTTTTGAGGAGCCTCCTACTGGATTGATACCTTGGTTCTCAAAAACTGAGGGAAATACTTATGCTACTATTGCTGCATCAGCCTTTCCTCTTCAAGGAAAACCAACACAAGCTCAAGACGTAGCAAGAAGGATTTCTGACGCCGTTGCCGAGGAGGTCTTCTCTGAAGACAAGACATACCAAGTACCCATCACAAACTCATCTCCTTCGCATTTACATTATTTGCCATTTGCCTCTTGTTTTCCTCTCCCCCACTTCTCCCTTGCCGTTTTATTCACCCTCTCTTTCCCAATCTCCTCTCTCTTTCGCTTGCCTTTTTCTGCTTGCTTGTGTGCGGTTTACTTGTCGCCATGGCGCAAGATAATACCAAATTGTGTGATTTCTCCAATACCAATAATGATTTCCTTAGTACTTCGATTGCTCCTCTTAATGATGTTGAGTCTTGTGAAATCAATACTGCTTTACTGAATCTTGTTATGAAAGATCAATTCGCCGGCCTTCCTAGGGAAGATGTCGCTACCCATCTAAACAAGTTTGTTGATTTGTGTGATATGCGAAAGAAGAAAGATACATATCATGATATTGTTAAATTGAAGTTATTTCTGTTTTCCCTTAGAGATCGTGCTAAAGTTTGGTTTTCGTCTTTGCCTAAAAATAGTATTGATTCTTGGAACAAGTGCAAAGATGCTTTTATCTCTAAGTATTTTCCTCCCTCTAAGATCATCACTCTTTGGAACGATATTATGAATTTTAAACAACTTGATCATGAGCATGTTTCCCAATCTTGGGAAAGAATGAAATTGATAATTTGCAATTGCCCTACTAATGGTTTAAATTTAAGGATGATCATACAAAAAATTTATGCTGGATTGAATTTTGCTTCTAGAAATCTTTTAGATTCGGCCACGGGAGGCACGTTTATGGAAATCACTTGAGGAGATGCTACAAAACATCTTGATAATATTGTGGCTAATTATTCTCAATGGCACACCGAAAGATCTACTAGTAAAAAAGTGCATGCTATAGAAGAAATTAATGTTTTGAGTGGAAAGATGGACGAACTTATGAAATTGTTTTCTACTAAGAGTGCTCCTATTGATCCCAATGATATGCCTTTGTCTACTTTGATTGAGAATAAAAATGAATCTATGGATGAGAATTTTGTTGGTAGGAATAGTTTTGGAAACAATGCTTATAGAGGAAACTTTAATCCTAGACCGTTCCCTAGTAATTCCTCTAATAATTATGGAAATTCCTACAATAATTCTTATGGTAATTTTAATAAGATGCCCTTTGATTTTGAGAATAGTGTGAAAGAATTTATGATCTCTCAAAAGAATTTTAATGCCTTGCTTCAAGAAAAATTGCTCAAAGTTGATGATTTGGCTACGAACGTTGATAGACTTTCGCTTGATGTTGATTCTCTTAAACTTAGATCTACCCCTCCTACGCATGATATCAATGAGTCTCTCAAAGCAATGAGAGTGTCCATTGATGAATGCAAAGAAAGAACCACTAGATTGTGTGCTAAGAAAGATTGCTTTGTAAAGGCGTGTTCTTCTAATTTCCATGAAAATAATGATGAATATCTTAAAGTTATTGATGTATCCCCTATTAGATCTTTGTTTTGCAATATGAATCTTAATAATAATGGGACTGGAGATGAGTCCCAATATTTCGGAGTTTTTAGATCTTGATGCTAGTTTTGGTAAAAATGGGATTAGAGAGGTCAAGACTTTAAATAGGATTGAACCCACTATCTTGGATTTCAAGGACTTTAATTATGATAATTGTTCTTTAGAAGGTTGTATTTCCTTGTTGCAATCCGTTGTAATTCTCCTCATGCTTATAGTCAAAATAAAGCTTTTACCAAACATATTGTTGATGCCTTGATGTAATCTTATGATGAAAAACTTAATTTGGAAGTTTCTATACCTAGAAAACTTAATGATGAGTGGGAACCTACTATAAAGATTAAAATTAAAGATCATGAGTGTTATGCTTTATGTGATTTGGGCGCTAGTGTTTCCACGATTCCGAAAACTTTATGTGATATTCTAGATTTCCATGATGTTGATGATTGCTCTTTAAATTTGCACCTTGCGGATTCCACCATTAAAAAGCCAATGGGAAGGATCAATGATGTTCTCATTGTTGCAAATAGAAATTTGGTGCCCGTAGATTTTATCGTTCTTGATACAGATTGCAATCTTTCTTGCCCTATTATTCTTGGTAGACCCTTCCTTAGAACGATTGGCCCTATTATTGATATGAAGCAAGGGAATATTAGATTCCAATTTCCATTAAGGAACGGCATGGAGCACTTTCCAAGAAAGAAAATTAAATTACCTTATGAATCTATCATGCGAGCTACTTATGAATTGAGTGCCAAAGATGGCACTACTTAGATCTATCCTCGCTTTTATGCCTAGCTTGGGGTGTTAAACGATAGCGCTAGTTGGGAGGCAACCCAATTTTATTTGTGTTTTTTATTTTTGTTTCTGTTTAGTCATAAATTTTTCATCTAACTTCTGTTTAGATGTGTTTTTATGATTTAATTAGTGTTTGTGCCAAGTAGAACCTATAGGATAACCTATGGTGATAGTTAATTTGATTCTGCTAAAAAACAGAAACTTTGGGCGCACGAATTTAGTTTTGTTAAATCACATAAACGTGATTTTGCGTTGATTCTTTTTTATGTAGATCAATAGACAACCTGCCCAGGACTTCCTATTTTGGTAGGATTTTTAGCGTTCCAGAAGTATTCGTGGTTACAGATTTCAACAGACTGTTCTGTTTTTGACACATTCTGTTTTCCGTGTGTTGTTTGCTTATTTTGATGCATCTATGGCTAGTATTAAGTGGTATGAACCATAGAGAACTTGAAATATAGTAGGTTTAGCACCTATATAAATAAAGAATGAGTTCATTACAGTACCTTATCTGGTGGTTTTGCTTTCTTTCACTAACGGAGCTTACGAGATTTCCTGTTGAGTTTTGTGTTGTGAAGTTTTCAAGTTTTAGGTAAAGATTTGATGGATTTGGAATAAGGAGTGGCAAGATCCTAAGCTTGGGGATTCCCATGTCACCCCAAGATATTCAAGAATAGCCAAAATCCTAAGCTCGGGGATGCCCCGGGAAGGCATCCCCTCTTTCGTCTTCGTTCATTGGTAACTTTACTTGGAGCTATATTTTTATTCGCCACATGATATGTGTTTTGCTTGGAGCGTCTTGTATGATATTAGTTTTTTCTTTTTAGTTTACCACAATCATCCTTGCTGTACACACCTTTTGGGAGAAGCACACTTGATTGGAATTTTTTAGAATACTCTATGTGCTTCACTTATATATTTTGAGCTAGATAGTTTTTGCTCTAGTGCTTCACTTATATCTTTTAGAGCACAGTGGTGGCTTAATTTTGAAGAAATTGTTGATCTCTCATGCTTCAATTATATTATTTTGAGAGTATCTTAGAACAGCATGGTATTTGCTATGGTTATAAAATTGGTCCTAGAATGGTAGGCATCCAAGTTGGGTATAATAAAAACTATCATAGAAAGTGAATTGGATGCTATGATCAATTTGATACTTGATAGTTTTTTGAGATATGGAGGTAGTGATATTAAAGTCTTGCTAGTTGGGTGATTATGAATTTAAGGAATGCTTGTGTTGAAGTTTGTGATTCTCGTAGCATGCACGTATGGTGAACCGCTTTGTGATGAAGTTGGAGCACAATTTTATTTATTGACTGTCTTCCTTACGAGTGGCGGTCGGGGACGAGCGATGGTCTTTTCCTACCAATCTATCCCCCTAGGAGCACGCGCGTAATACTTTGCTTTTGATGACTTGTAGATATTTGCAATAAGTATATGAGTTCTTTTGACTAATGTTGAGTCCATGGATTATACGCACTCTCACCCTTCCACCATTGCTAGCCTCTCTTGTGCCGCGCAACTTTCGCGGGTACCATTCACCCACCATATACCTTCCTCAAAACAGCCACCATACCTACCTATTATAGCATTTCCATAGCCATTCCTAGATATATTGCCATGCAACATTCCACCTTTCCGTTTATATGACACGCATCATCATTGTCATATTGCTCTTTGCATGATCATGTAGTTGACATCATAATTGTGGCAAGGCCACCTTCCCAATTTTCATACATGTCGCTCTTGATTCATTGCACATCCCGGTACATCGCCGGAGGCATTCATATAGAGTCATATCTTGTTCTAACTATTGAGTTGTAATCTTGAGTTGTAAGTAAATAAAAGTGTGATGATCTTCATTATTAGAGCATTGTCCCAGTGAGGAAAGGATGATGGAGACTATGATTCTCCCACAAGTCAGGATGAGACTTCGGACTAAAGAAAAAAAGAGAAAGGCCAAAAAAGGAGGCCAAAGAAAAAAAGAGAAAAAGAGAAAAGAAAAAAAAGAAAAAAATGAGAGAAAAAGAGAGAAGGGACAATGCTACTATCTCTTTACCACACTTGTGCTTCAAAATAGCACCATGATCTTCATGATAGAGAGTCTCCTATGTTGTCACTTTCATATACTAGTGGGAATTTTTCATTATGGAACTCAGATTGTATATTCCGATGATGGGCTTCCTCAAAATGCCCTAGGTCTTTGTGAGCAAGTGAGTTGGATGCACACCCACTTAGTTTCTTTTGTTGATCTTTCATACATTTATAGATCTAGTGCATCCGTTGCATGACAATCCCTACTCACTCACCTTGATATCTATTAATGGGCATCTCCATATCCCGTTGATACGCCTAGTTGATGTGAGACTATCTTCTAATTTTTTGTCTTCTCCACAACCACCATTCTATTCCACATATAATGCTATGTCCATGGCTCACGCTCATGTATTGTGTGAAAGTTGAAAAAGTTTGAGATTACTAAAATATGAAACAATTACTTGGCTTGTCATCGGGGTTGTGCATGATTAAGTACTTTGTGTGATGATGATAGAGCAACAGCCAGAATATATGACTTTGTAGGGATAACTTTCTTTAGCCATGTTATTTTGAGAAGACATGATTGCTTTGATTAGTATGCTTGAAGTATTACTATTTCTTATGTCAATATGAACTTTTATTTTGAATCATTTGGATCTGAACGTTCATTCCACAATAAAGAAAATTACATTGAGAATTATGCTAGGTAGCATTCCACATCAAAAATTCTGTTTTTATCATTTACCTACTCGAGGACGAGTAGGAATTAAGCTTCGGGATGCTTGATACGTCTCCAACATATCTATAATTTTTTATTGTTCCATGCTATTATATTACCCGTTTTTGATGTTTATGGGCTTTACTTTACACATTTATATCATTTTTGGGACTAACCTACTAACCGGAGGCCCAGCCCATATTGCTGTTTTTTGCCTATTTCAGTATTTCGAAGAAAAGGAATATCAAATGGAGTCCAAATGCAATGAAACCTTAGGGAGCGACATTTTTGGAACGAATGTGAACCATAGGACTTGGATTGCAAGTCAAGAAGCAGCCGAGGAGGCCACGAGGGTGAAGGGCGCGCCCACCCCTACAGGGCGCGCCCCCTATCTTGTGGACCCCTCGGGCGGCCACCGACCTACTTCTTCCTCCTATATATACCCACATACCCCGAGAACATCAGAACAAGCCACGAAAACCTAATTCCACCGCCGCAACCTTCTGTATCCACAAGATACCATCTTGGAGCCTTCGCCGATGCTCCGTCGAAGGGGGAATCGACCACGGAGGGCTTCTACATCAACACCATAGCCCCTCCAATGAGTTGTGAGTAGTTTACCACAGACCTTCGGGTCCATATTCATTAGCTAGATGACTTCTTCTCTCTTTTTGGATCTCAATACCATGTTCTCCTCGATCTTCTTGGAGATCTATTTGATGTAACTCTTTTTGCGTTGTGTTTGTCGAGATCCGATGAATTGTGGGTTTATGATCAAGTTTATCTATGAGAAATATTTGTATCTCCTCTGAATTCTTTTATGTATGATTGAGTTATCTTTGCAAGTCTCTTCGAATTATCAGTTTGGTTTGGCCTACTAGATTGATATTTCTTGCAATGGGAGAAGTGCTTAGCTTTGGGTTCAATCTTGCGGTGTCCTTTCCCAGTGACAGTAGGGGCAGCAAGGCACGTATTGTATTGTCTCCATCGAGGATAAAAAGATGGGGTTTATATCATATTGCATGAGTTTATCCCTCTAAATCATGTCATCTTTCTTAATGCGTTACTCTGTTCTTATGAACTTAATATTCTAGATGCATGCTGGATAGCGGTCGATGTGTGGAGTAATAGTAGTAGATACAGGCAGGAGTCGGTCTACTTGTCACAGACGTGATGCCTATATACATGATCATGCCTAGATAATATCATAATTATTCACTTTTCAATTAATTGCTCGACAGTAATTTGTTCACCCACCATAATACTTATGCTATCTTGAGAGAAGCCACTAGTGAAACCTATGGCCCCCGGGTCTATCTTTTATCATATAAGCTTTCAATCTACATTTATTTGCATCTTTAATTTTCCAATCTATATCAGAAAATACCAAAATATATTTATCTTATCATACTATCTCTATCAGATCTCAATTTCGCAAGTGGCCGTGAAGGGATTGACAACCCCTTTATTGCGTTGGTTGCGAGTTCTTTGTTTGTTTGTGTAGGTGCGTGGGACTTTTGAGGAGCCTCCTACTAGATTGATACCTTGATTCTCAAAAACTAAGGGAAATACATACGCTACTATTGCTGCATCACCCTTTCCTCTTCAAGGAAAACCAACGCAAGCTCAAGATGTAGCTGGCAGCAAGGCACGTATTGTATTGTTGCCATCGAGGATAAAAAGATGGGGTTTATATCATATTGCTTGAGTTTATCCCTCTACATCATGTCATCTTGCCTAATGTGTTACTCTGTTCTTATGAACTCAATACTCTAGATGCATGCTGGATAGCGGTCGATGTGTGGAGTAATAGTAGTAGAAGCAGAATCGTTCCGATCTACTTGTCACGGACATGATGCCTATATACATGATCATGCCTAGATATTCTCATAACTATGCACTTTTCTATGAATTGCTCAATAGTAATTTGTTCACTCACCATAATACTTATGCTATCTTGAGAGAAGCCACTAGTGAAACCTATGGCCCCAAGATTTATTTTCCATCATATAAGTTTGCGATCTATTTTATTTTGCAATTTTTACATTCCAATCTATATCCTAAAAATACCAAAATTATTTATCTTATTATCTGTATCAGATCTCACTTTTGCAAGTGGCCGTGATTGACAACCCCTTTATCACGTTGGTTGCAAGGTTCTTATTTTTTTGTGCAAGTACGAGGGATTTGCATGTAGCCTCCTACTGGATTGATACCTTGGTTCTCAAAAACTGAGGGAAATACTTACGCTATTTTACTGCATCACCCTTTCATCTTCAAGGGAAAACCAACACATGCTCAAGAGGTAGCAGCTTCCATGCAAAGATGTCCCAGTTCTCTCCGATGAACTTGATGAGCGCGCTTTCCTATTTTGGATCCATATTAGCACTGATAGTGAACTGTTGAGATGAGTCACCAGGGACAAAGTCAACCTGTTTCATATCATCCGCCGATTTAAGCTTCAATAAAGGGTCTTTCTCTGTGGTTGGCTTCTTCAACGGAGTCATGTCAGTCGGGTCAACATTATCCTTATAAAACTTAAGCTCCTCTGTAGCACAAGCAGACTCACCCTAAGAAGCATTACCTTCCTCTCATTCCAAAGCAATCTTTATATTACCATGAACCATAATGGTTCCCTTATGTCCTGCCATCTTAAGCTGTACATAAACATAACAAGGCCATGCCATAAATTTGGCATTAGCCGGCCGTCCAAATAGAGCATGATAAGGGCTTCTAATTTTCACCACCTCAAACGACAACATCTCTACCCTGTAATCATGGTCATCACCGAAAGCCACCTCCAAGGCAATCTTACCAACTGGGTATGCCGACTTACCAGGTACCATGCCATGAAAGACTGTAGAAGACGACTTAAGATTTTTGTCAGTCAAATTCTACGGTGAAAAGTATCATAATAACGGATATTGATGTTCCTGCATCCATCCACGAGCACTTTAGAAATTTATAACCCCTAACTTGAGGGTCCACCACTAGTGCCAGCTGACCCGGTATTGTCAACCCGGGGCGGTTGATCCTCACGGCTCCATTGGCTGCTCTGACCACCATAAGTATCGAGGCACCGCCGGCTCAACCGTATAACCGCATGCTTATGAACCTTATGATCTCGCTTGCAAAGTCTTGTGGAGAAAACATGATATTGACCACTGTTAAGCTACTTTGGATTACTTTAATACCCTGACTACTATTGCTGGTTATTCTGACTGGGCCGTTGATTGTAACCACTGTGGTTACCTTGTCCTTGATATCCAGAATTTGAGCCGCTGCCCCCAAAGAGGGGCCCATGTGAATCGGATCCTGACCCACTGTGCGGGCCATTATTGTTATTACGATCGTGATGAAATTCAGAGCTCTTATATCCCTTCATGATAAAACAATCCTTCCACAAATGACCTGAAGGTCTATTCGAAAAACCGTGCTTCGTTCAAGGTTCGTTTAACATTGCCTCAAGGTTAAGCTTTGGTCCTCTAAACGGAGGTGGCGTCCTCTTACGATGCTGATTGCTATTCTATGCATTGGTATTGGCTACAAAATGTGACCCGCCGTTAGTTTGCTTGCTCTTATCGTTCCTGCCTTGATTATGCCCTGTCATATTTTGCTGATGTCCTTTTCCATTGTCGTTCTTCTTCCCCTTGTTGGACTTCCCCTCATCAGCCAGAGGATCCTTAGTGCTTTCTAAGTCGGTGTATTTGATGAGAGCCGCCATGAGCTCTCCCCTGTCATTGCAGTGACGTTTAACCAGCCCTAGCTTATGTTTGAGGGGCGTGAAGTGGAAATTATTCCCTAAGATCAAAACAACAGAGCCGACTGTGATGCTATCCGAAATGGATAACCGCTGAGACCTGACGCACCCAGTGGTAGGCCGACTCATCCTCGCGCGGGACACAAGTGTCTAGGTCGATGATCGACAGAGGATGCTTGCACGTGTCTTTCAAATTCTGAATAAAACGTGCCTTCAACTCAGCACATGCATTGATGGAGTTGGCAGGTAACCCTTTCAGCCAAGTTCGAGCTTGCCCATCCAGCATCATGGTGGAGTATTTGGCACATAAAACATCATTAACATCTAACATTTCCATGGCTAGCTCTTAGCTCTCGATCCAGGCCTCAGGAGAAAGGTCAGCTATGTAATTAGGTACCTTGCGAGGACCCTTAAAATCTTTGGTAGACGCTCATTGCACAGAGCCAGCACTAGGCACAACACACCCATCGTCTTGGAAGTCATCCCAGCCTCCACAGGCGCTGAAGGGTTTCCCTGAGGCTTCTCATTAACTGCTAATTGAGCCGTCAGTTCTGTCTCTTGACATGCTCTAGCCTGATCACTAATGGCTTGGGGATAGTTACCATCAAGGGGCGGGTCATGCCCATGGGGCGGGTTACGACACCGCTCGCTGCTGGAAACTGCCGGCGACTCAATGCGCCAGCTGAAGCTTCGACTGTGGCGCGGAGTTGAATGAATTCGCTCTCGGCAGTAGGAGTAAGCCGCCTGTTGAGCCACAGTCGTCTGAAGAAGTTCTACGACATTCCGGGTCTCTATATCGCAGCTAGGGAATTACATTCAACTGGAAGAATCGCCAGTCATGAAGCCGCATCAATCATGTTATCCGCCGAATTAGAGTAATGACCCGGAGGTGTCGGTACTTGTTGAGGCGGGGTCAAATTCGAACGAGATGGGTCTGTTATGTGGGGCTGAGCCGCTGCCCCAGTTGCGAGCGCCTCCGCAGCCTGGGTCACACCGGGCAGGTTACTTGGCCCTGCTCCAGGTGAACTAAAAATGTTTCACCCCTCAAACTGTAGAGGTAGCCGGCTCTGGTGCCTCCTTCAAAGAACAACGTTTGAAGCATTCTGATCCAAGTTTAACCGGAAAGCTTCTACTTGAATCCGTTTTGACCATAGTTTTAAATAGCCGGCTATAGCTCCGCTATAGCCCGCTACAACCTTTTTAGCAGGATGCCGCTAAATGGCCGCCTTCGCAAATAGCCTGCTATTGCCCGCTATAGCTGATTTCGAGGCCAGCCACTATTTTCCATAGCCCACTATTTAAAACATTGGTTGTGATCCAGCCTCGAACGCGACTCTCTTCGTTGCTATCCTGTTATTCTACGCATTAAGCTCCTCTCTAGCCTAGGCTTCCTCATCTCGCAGCTTTGCAACTTCTACATTTTCTTGTGCTTGAGTAGCCGGAGTCACTTTTGCAGCCAATAGAGTCGCCAAAGCATCCATGAGCTTGGGTAAGACTTGAGTAGGTAGGTGCACAGAGCTGCTCGCCCCTGCCGTCGCAACAGCCGTTGGACCTGAGGTCATAGCCGCGACAGTCGATGAATTCACCATCTGTTGCGTACCGGCCATGAAGATCGCCGCCGTCCTCGGCGGCTCACAGGGGTCCGGAATACTATCACCATCGGAGTAGCCCCCAAGCCCGCCATCTTGCAGTTGATAGATTGACTCGGTTTCGCCGGTTGAAGACTTGTCACCTGAATAGATGGTTGTCTCTCCACTAGACATGGAACCTTCCTCAAGATCTGCTCCATGAAAAAAGCCAACGAAAGCGCGATTCCGGGCGGGTTGGACTTTGGCGGGTCACGCGCGCCGAGCCGTCTCAATGGTGTCAGTGCAAGTGTCCGGCTCAGGGTCCGACTCGCTAATATTGGCAATGAAGACGTGAATTCCGCTGAAGGGGACCCGCTACCCATACTCGACTGAATTGGCCTCGAGACCCCAGCTCACATCGTCGATGTAGATCTTGCCACAACGGCTCTTGGTCATTCGGCCCACGGTGTATCCCTAGATCCCTGAGAAGCTGCCCTTCAAAAACTTGAAACCACCATGCGAGAGCCCCACGGTGGGCGCCAACTGTCATGGATTTGTCACGGCAGATGTCCTAGCAAAAGGACTTAGGTGTGGATCCATCACAACGTAGGTAGCTTTAAGGGGATAAATGGGAACAAAAGACACAAAGAGTTTACCTAGGTTTGGCCCCTCTCAATGAGGTAGAAGCCTACTCCTGCTTCTAGTGGTATTACTTGAGTTTCGATTACAAGGGAGCTAATACACTTGACGTAGTTCTCGATTAGTTGTTTCTTGAGTTAACCTGCCGTCGGGTCTCACCTTTATATACATAGGTTGAGACCCAAAAGACTATAGAGTCCCGACCGGCTCACACAACGTAACCGGCTCGGTTTCTAACTAATTATGCATTACAGGGTAAGTCATCATACGGCGGTTCATAGGCCTGGGCCTTGGGCTTTCACCAGGCATGCTTCCATGAGCTGCCGTCTTCACACTTCTCCTTGGGCCTCCTTTGGGACTTCTTCATATTAAACCGCCAACGGTGTAACCCGGCCCCTCCTAGGCAGGTCACACCTCGGAGCTATATTCTCAACAGCGTGGGTGATTGAGTTTCTGTTGCAGAAGGTGATGTAGGCAAGGTCATCAAGGCTCATGTGAACCACCATGCTCTAGGTAAGCTCAACACTCTCATGAGTTTGCCATGCGTGTCGATCAGCTGCATGCACCTAGGGTCCACGACTACACGAAGTAGTCGGTTATGGCAACGAGAAGCGGCTCAACACGGGACCTGTGTGCAGCAACGGAGGCCGGGTTGGAGATGAGGTCGAGCCACCTGGACATGCATCGACAACGGCCTAGGGACTTGACAGGTAGCCTGGAGAAGATCTCGAAGACGACGACCGCTCGTGGCGATGCATTAGTGGTAGATGTTCTGGTTGTGGTGGTGGCTGAACCAAGATCACGACATCACCGTTTACATGATGGCAAGACCATGGCAATGCGCTAAGAAGTTCGCCCAGGATGCCCTAGACAAACCCAATATACAAATCCGGCCGCCTGGAGACATTCTCGGTTTGCTGCCTTTTGGTCGATCTGAGATTTGGTGATGGCTGAAGGGTCTTCTTTGTACAGTACCATACCCATGGAGGTATCTAGATGGATTTGGGTTGCACCCGAGTCCCAAGACAATGGCATCATGCTGCAATGGAACTCGGAGTCTTCGTACATATCTGTTGTTGAAGTTTCGGTTAT